>NC_133658.1:136917934-137217934 GCF_037893015.1 Macrotis lagotis
CATCGCCCACGACCATTCTACTTTGATGTATATAAACTCTAAAATTCCTTTATCCAGTAATAATTTTTTACTATTCCATATTTCTGTGAGTTCCTTTAGAACAGATATTTTGTATGTCTATTTTTGATCTCTCTTTCTATCTCAGATCTTAATAAGTGGCTAACACATGGTAGGGCCTTAATAAATATTGGTGACTGATTTTTTTTTCCTATATATTCTCTTACCCTTATGTAAATAACCCTGTTCTTCATTATTATTCTGCCCTCAATTCCTTCTATTCCTCAGTTCCTTCCTAGAATATTTCCCCCGAAATTGGCTATACTCACATTTCTTCTCAAACTCGATCTTCTGGTGGATAAGTTCAAATATTCTTATGACCCCTTTTTCCAGTTGACAAACATGACTTGTCAAACCCCATTGTTTGTTGGATGACTTCCCAGTATCTGACTCCTTCCTTCCTTTGTGTATGCTTCTTAATGGAGCTGGAGAAAATAATGAAAATTTATTGATTGTGTCTGCTACAAATTTGCATCATAGAGTCCAAACGGGGCCCTGCCTGCAGCAAGGCAACTCTTTTTACAACTCCCTAATGAATTTGCTATTACAATTACCACAGAGGAAAATTCAAACCTTTTCATCTCTCCTCAGGTCTTATCCCTCATCCTATCATTTGATGTCTTTTTGAGTTAACTCCATGAGAAAACTTTTTTTATAATTCCTTTTCTCTTGCTTCTAAATCCTCTTAAATATGGTTTTTGATTTATTTCATCATTCAGCTAAAACTACCTTCTAAAAATTATCAATATTTTCTTAATTGCCACATTTAATGACCTTTTCTCAATCTTAATCCTCATTGATTTTTCTGCAGACTTTGAAGCTATCAATCCTCATTTTCTCTTTTTCTGTACTAGATTTTCTTGACACTGTTATCTCTTGGCTTTCCTCCAACATGTTTGACCACTTCTCGGGCTCCTTTTCTAAATTTTTATGTGAGTGTCCTTCTATTTGAGAATGTCTGATCCAACTATACCTGAACTGGAATATCCTATAGTTCATATTTAATAGTACCACCAGTCTCTGCTAAACATATCTGGTGAAAGACGAACCTTTCACCTCCAAAAGCAGACCACTCCTTTATTTGGACAACTCAAGCTATTCAGAATTGTTTTCTTATATTAAGTCTACCTAAGTTCTCTCCAGCATCTACCCATTGCTCAAAGTTTTACACTTTGAGTCCAAGAAAAACAAATAAAAATACTCTTCTGTTTCAAATGCTTTATTCTTGAACATTATATACTATGTGAATCTTTCCAGGGTAAACATCAGAATTTCCTTGAATTAATTAACATATTGACTTGGCTTAATGTCCCTCTCCATTCTAGAAACCTTCCTTATCAGTAAATTTAAATAAAATATGGGCACATATAGATGCTACAGATGTCAAAAATGTTTAATGGGGATGCATGTAAATTGAACAATCTCTGTGTCTTGGCGACTAGTTCACCTTTCCTAAGACTGATACCACACTTCTCTAAGGCTAGAAACCTCCTAGATAATTTCAAAATGGATCTTCAATAGACATATTAAAGTCAATATGCTAAATATTGAATTAATTTTTCTTTTCCCCTAAAGACTCTCTCTTCTGATCTTCTAACCTCCCTGTCAGCCAGGCTTAGTCATTCTCAATAATTCACTCTCTCTCATTTTACTTCCATATTTAACCTTTGTCTTTCTAACATCTTTCATATATGCCTCTTTCTCTTCTCAAAAACTATGACTATATTTTGTTGCAAGACCTCATCACTTCATATGCAATAATCCTCTAGTTGGTCTCATCATCTCCAGTCTCTTCCTAATTCCAATCTATTTTCTACCCAACTGCCAAAATTATCTTCCTAAAGCACAGATTTGATCATGTTACCTTCTCAATAAACTTCAGCAACTCTATTACCTCCAGGATCAAATAGAAAATCCTCTGTTTATTTCTGAAAACCCTTCATAGCTTTCCAGTCTTTCACTGTGTTTTACAACTTATTCTCCTCCATATAACCTACCATGAAATGATACTGACCTATTTGTTGTTGCATGATCAAGACATGCAACTAATTGGCCTCTTTGGTTAGTGCATTTTCATCAACTGTCTTCCAAGCCTGGAATGGTCTTCTTTACTGTTCTTCCCTTCCTGACATCCTGGTCTTCTCAAAGTGTCAGCTAAAGTCCCACCTACTTCAAGGAGCCTTTTCTAATCCTTCTTAATAGTCCCTTCCCTGTGATATTACTTTCAATTTATCCTCTATGATTTTGCACATACATTGCTACTTATATGTTGTCTCCCTCATTACAATGTGTACTTTTTGAGGCCAGATGCTGTTTTGGTTTTCTTTATATCCTCAGTGCTTAAACACAATGCTGGAAATTTAATAGTTTTTTTTTTAGTTTTTTCAAGGCAATTTTGCAAGGGATTAAACTACTGGCCAAGGACCCACAGCTAGGTAATTATTAAGTGTCTGAGGTCATATTCGAACTCAGGTCCACCTGACTCCAGGGCCAGTGCTCTTTCCACTGAGTCATCTAGCTGCCCCTATAGATTCTTAATAAATACTACCTGATTTAGTGATACAGCAACTATATCATTTGGATGTACCTGGTGATGTACTCTTCATCAAGGGCAACTAAGTGATAAAGTAGTTAGAGGTCACATTTGGAGTCAGGAAGACTTGAGTTTAAATCATCCTTAGTCCTTATGAAGGGTGTGATCCCAATCAAGTTTCCCAATCTCAGTTTCCTCATCCCTAAAATAAGGTAATAATAGCAGTAGGACCTATCTCATAAAGCTGTGGTTAAGATGTGGTTCAATGAGATAATATATGTAAAGTAGTATTGTATTTTTCTACAGATGCATTGTGTTAAAAGTTGGTCCTCATTATTTTCTTGTGTATATTTGCTTTAAATTTCTATTGATCATTTTTCTTCTATTCTTTCAGTTCAAAAGATTATTATCCTTGGCAGAAGAAGCAGAATCAAGATCAGAATTGAATATTTTCTTCTTTTCCTGACATTGGTTATTTTTTCCCCATCCAAATCAAGAAGCAGTCTTTTCTTCTTCTTTTCTCTATTACTCTCCTCCAACATAGCTGAAAACAAAATAAAACTCCCCAAAAGAAAGCAATTTTCCTGTCTTTACTGAGCTCATTATGCATTTTAGTCTCATTACATTATTCTTATAAGATGAAGTCATGGTTTGACATTTATATATTTTTCTGCCCCAGTTTCCATCATCTAGACATGACTTTTAAAATTCTATGTTGATTAATGAATTCTCTATGCATGCAGATCAGTCTCTTTAGTCAACTCCTCTTTTTTGTTCTCATCAGAATTGTTGTTTATGTTATCAGAAATTCATTCTTGGATGTTAATTTTCCTTTCAGCACTGAGATCTTCAGTGAATGTTAAGTCTTGTACTCCTACTTCTCCTTTACCTTTATCCTTTAAATTTTGTTCTTAAATCTAGGTATGTATTAGACAGTTCTTGGTTTTCCTGTCCTCTTCTGAACTTTCTTGTGAATTTTAAAAAGCAAGATTCTCTTCCTATCCTACAGGGTTCCCTTAGTCTCTACTTTGTCAATTATTTCTTTGTAATTCTAAATATCCTCACTGCTTCCTCTTCTCTTGATAAGGTAAGTATATAGTGTAGTAGAAAGGGCAATGAATTTGGATTCAGTGCTTTCCTGGGTTTGAACCCTGGCTCTAAGTCTATTCTTAGGTCACCTCATGCCTAGATTATTGTAACTGTCTGGTATTGAGTTTGCTTGCCGTAAGTCTCTTCCCACTCAAATTAATCCTCCCTTCAGCCATGAATATAAATTTCCTAAAGAACAGGGGTCTACCTATTGCCTCCAGAAGAAAATACTTAATGCTCTATTTGGCATTTGAAACCCTTCATAACCTAATACTCTCATTCCTTTCCAGACTTCCCATGCCTTGTTCCTTGACATGTGCTCTTCTATCTACTAGTCTCACTCTAATCCTGGCTTATCTTTCAGCTTCAATCATTCCCTCTGACTGCCCATATGCTTGGAACACTCTCTCTGCTCTGTTTAGGATACTGACCTCCCTGGCTCTCTTACAGAGAACTAAAATTCTAATATAGGAAGCCTTCCCTAATCTCTCTTAATTCCTTCCCTCTGTTAATTATTTCCTATTTTTAATAGCTTGCTTTGGATATTCTTCATGTTATCTCCCATATTAGATTGTAAGCTTTTTGAAGTCAGAGATTTTCTTTTTTTTCCCTATTTTTTGGTATTCTTAGCTTTTAGCACAGCTAGTAGGTATTTAATAAATGCTAATTAATTAATTGAGAGATTTTTGGACAAGGACTTCAACTTCCCTGGATTTTAATTTCCTCTTTAAAATATATGTTTTTTTAAGTTCTAAATCATATACTCCCAATTGCTGATTGATATATTCATTTCAGCATGTTGAAAAAAAGTCATAACTTATTTCTCTAAGGAGTCTGAAAATATAGTTTCTCCAAAGCTTTAGAGAAATTATTGAATGAATTCATTGTGTGTTATTAAAGGAAATCAGGATATTTGGGGAATATAGCCCTAACCTATGAATTTAATATGAAGAAGGATAATTATATTCTTCCACAAGCTTGATGTGATATAGATAATTTGACTGGATGAGGAAAGGTTTTGATCAATTATTGCTATGATAATCATGATGATGATGATGATGATGATGATTTTAGCTAACATTTATATAGAGTCCACTTTGTGCCATTATGCTAGGTGCTTTATAAATACTCTCTCATTTTCTCTAGTAATAACCCTGGGCAGGGGTAAATGCTATTATCATTTCAATTACAGATTTTGTTCTTAAATCTAAATATGTGTTAGACCAAGTGGTTTACCCAGGGTCATATAACTAGTGTCTGAGGTCAAATTTGAACTCAGAATTTCTGACTCACTTAGCAGTTCCCAATGATATTCTTGAATTGAATTATAAACACATATCAAAATGAATGCATCTTTGCTTCACATAAAATTAAATGCTCTTTTAAATCTGGGAAACTGGGATTGATGCATAAAAAGGTCTTGTATAGAATTATATTTGCATGACAATAATGAAGAATGAGATGAGTGTTTCTATGAAACTTAGTGTTTTAACCTTCTCACAATGGAACTTCCCCCCTATAGATCATCCCCTTCTTCCCAAAATATGGTCCAGGCTCTCCAACTTAGAGGGGACAGGCAAATAATCTTTCAGGTCTCTCCAAGTTCTATTTCTGACTCACGCTCCACATTTTGGCACTATACCCTCAAGCAGGTGCCTCTTCTGCATCTTTTCTTAGCTCCCTTCTTTGTATTATAATTCTCTATTAGATTGTAAACTCTTCAAAGATAATCTGCTTTTCTATTTACTTATTTGTGCATCCTTAGCACTTAATATAATGCCTGACATTATCTATGGCAATGTGTAATGAATGCTTTGTTTTTGCATTTTTAACCTGCAAGTTTAAATATCTAGGTTTGGGGTAAATATGTGGTCAAGTACTTACTAAAGTACTCCTTGCACAATGCTTATCAAATTGCAAATGAAAGCAAATAGGTTAATCACGAGAAGAATCTGCTTTATTCTAGGATTAGTTAGATTAGTCAGTAATAAATAGAATTGATTTGCACAGATCATGCCTACTTGAGATATGGAAAAACCTTTATTAATCTTCAAGGTTACTGGAAAATTGAGAGACTGACAGAGATAGTATAATTGGTCTCTAATATGCCAAATAAGAAATATAGTCCAGGGCCACAGAAAAGGACTTTGTAGGAAAGCCTTTAAAGAGCTTGGGGAAAGGAGAGGGAGAAGGTATGTCTCATTTATTACTTATTACATTTTTTCCATCTGGAACTTTTATTACTAACGATAATGTCTTATAGAATCATCAAATATTAAAGCAGGAAAGGACCATGGGATCATTTAATCCACACACTTCTCATGTTATAAATCAAAAAACTGAGACACAGAGAAGGGAAATGACTTACCTATAGTCTCACAATTAATTATCAGCAGCAATTAATTATCACTTAATTCAAATCTGGGTACATAAATCAAACCTATGCTTCTGATTAAGGTCTCTTGAATATCAGTTTGTAACCAATATTGCCACAAATTTGTAACCAATATTGCCAAACATGGGTTGCAGTGCCATAGGAAAATTCTCTACTCTCTCTATCCTCCCCCAACCCCAAATACACACTCCCACTTCCATTTGAGACAAAAGAAAAAAGTGGAAAAGAATTCAGTTTGCATGTCAATAAATGTGATTTGAAGTGTGATCTTATTGCCTGGAATCCAGTATCTCATCTGCTCCATCTTCTTTGCATCCCATACAGTGGAGGTGACAGTGTCATCCAAGAACATTAATTGTCTTAATTTCCCCAAAATGTTACTGATCAAACAGATTTTATGCTGAAGCATTTATAAATATATCTTTTTGCATAAAATTGCTTGAAAAGTAATCTATCTTCAGAGAAAACCATAACAAAGAAAACATTTTTCTGAGCTTCCATTGGTCTTTATCCTTCTGTCAAATTTTTGAAGACAAAACAATGCTTACAGGATTTGCAGAAGGTCATTACCCCTAATTCAGGTCCTTTCATGATATCCTAAGAATGGTCACAGGATTCCAGGTTGAAATCACCGGAAGAGATACAATATATGCTCATGTGATTACAGAGGTTCAGCGAACATTAGTTCTTGAATATTATCTTTGGAGTTTATGGGGGGACAAATGATGATTTATTTATCATAATAGAAAAAAATCACCCTATTTTTCAACTTGGGGTGGGGGGACTCCTTTGAGCATAAGCAGATTGCACTGTTTATACATGAAAATATTTTTTAGATCTACAAACTCACTATAACCAGGTATTTTAATTAATTGTGGTGGTTGCTATAGAAACCCTTCCTAAAGCAATTATAGGTCTGCAGGAAGGTGCAGTGTATTTATGACTATGATTCAGGTAGCTCTCTGCAGAAACTAAAGCTGAGCAGATGCTCAAAAGGTTTAAATGTTCTAGAGGCCATGGGATTGTAGGGATGGTTATTCTTTAAGAACTTTCTGATCCATGTTGTTTAGAGTGGTTTGATTTAGGGGCAAGAAACATGGAGATAAATGTTGAAGGGCATTGGGTCACTATAAGCTATGAACTCACAGAAAAGTACTCAATTACAGTCCTATGGTTTTGCATGTTTTTTTGTGACTGCCTGGTTGACTCCCTGATGAACAAACAATTCAGAAAGGGAATTAGGACCTTGGAACCTAGCTACCTCAAGGGACAATCCGAAGGTAGCTGGGAGGAGAAGAAAGTCACACTGTTCTAATCCCTCAGGATATAAAGAGCAAGAAGAAAAACAGTCCTTATCCTCAAGAACTTTACATTTTAATTGAGAAAGACTACCCAAAAGGAAGTTGAAAAGTGGGAGCGATGTAGGCTCTATGGGATACTCACCCAAGGATGTTTTATGAAATTAAAACTAAGTAGAATAGCTGTTAGAAATGAGTAGTTGACTGGTGAATTCTGAGCAGTCTATAAAAGAAGACTTTGAGAGGAATTTTTTTTTCTCAAAGTGTTTACAGCAACTCTCTTAAAGAGATATTTTTCCATTATAAATTTCCAATGGATCATTTTTTTCCTGGGGAGAAAGTAGGCTGTATGAGACAAATTGGGCAGCTAGGTGATAGAGTGCCAGACCCAGAGTCAGGAACAATCATATTCAAGGGGTTCAAATCTGATCTGTGAGACTTTGTGCAAATTATTTAATACTGTTTGCCTTAGTTCCTCCTTTATAAAATGAACTGGAGCAGGTAATGGCAAACCATTTTCACCTGGAAAATCCCAAATAGGTCACAAGGGATAGGATATGACTAAACACAACAAATTAGGGCAGCTAGGTGGCACAGTAGATAGAGCACTGGGCTCAGATTCAAGAAGATTTATCATCATGTTCAGTTCAAATCCAGGCTCAGACTGGATATGTGACCCTGGGCAAATCAGTTAAGCCTGTTTATCTCAGTTTCCTCATCTGTAAAATGAGTTAAAGAAGAAATTGGCAAACCATTCTAGTAATTTTGACAAGAAGACCTCAAATGGGGTCTCAAAGAATCAGACACAACTGAAACAACTAAACAACAACAAATTGAGATAAGTAAGAGATGATGGGAACGGTGCAATTATTATAGTTGAGAATAGAAACAGATGTTCATTCTGTTCTCTCATCTGAACCAGTAAATGTGAGCAGGAGTTGGTCTTCAAGGGACAAAAGAAGAGAACATAGATGTGGATAGATCTGAGAGCAGCATATTTAAAAAGCCCAACTTCTGATGTTAAGGTGATTTTGGTTCACTGTGTAGGAGATTTTATCTAACAGGATTTTGATTTTTGTGTTTCAGTCTTCCAGAATCTGCTTCCCCAATTCTGGGAAAATTGTTTAATAAGAATGGAAGAGGAAGACCTAAATCCTAACAGTTGATATATAACATCCAAATTTATTTTTTAGGCCATTGTGATCTTTTTTGATCATTTTTTATTTACTATTTATTCTCATTTTGTACAAATAATTTTTTTAAATTAATAAAATATTCTTGTTTGAGAGTAAACAAAATACCCCCTCCCCCCATAAATATAGACTGGCTTGAGCGATAAAGTAAAGGTGAGAGAAAAAAATTAAAATTAAAAAAAATAATAATAGTAATAATTGTAGGTATGGCCAGGTGGCGCAATGGACGGAGCACCAGCCCTGAAGCCATGAGCACCCGAGCCCACATCTGGCCCTGTACACCCAAAAATCACCCAGCCATGTGACATGCAAGCCACTGGAACCACACTGCCCTGCAAAAACCAAAAAGAAAAAAGAAAAAAAAAGATCCAAAATAAAATAAAATAGTAATAATAGTAGGGGTGGCTGGGTGGCAGGCAGAGCATTGGCCCTTGAGCCAGGAGCACCCGAGTCCAAATCTGGTCTCAGACACTCAATGATCACCCTGCTATGTGGCCCCAGGCAGGCCCCCCAGCCCCATTTGCCTTAAAAAAATGTGCTTCAGTCTTTGTTCCAACACCAACTACTCTGTCACATGTGGATCACATTCTTTATGATAAGTCCATCACAAAAGTTACTTCCATATTTTTCCGACATTGCCATTGCTGATCGCAACTCCCTCCTTTCGTATTTCTCCACTACCATGTACTATATTTTCTCTCTCCTTTCACTCTGACTCTGCTGTAGGGTAGCTGAGTGGCACAGCAGACAGATCCCTGGCCCAGGGGCCAAGAGGCCCTGAGCCCCCATACCACCCTTTAGGTCCAGTATCCACCTGGCCCTATGGTCCCAGACAGGCCATCCAATCCCAGCCCCTTGCAAGAAATAGAAAAGAAAATGTGTTATATCTGACCACTCTCCCCCCATGGTCCATCCTCTCCTCCATCACTCACATCCCCCCTTCCCCCATCCCCCTTCTGTCCTTCTTACTTCAGATGCCTATACCCCATTGAGTATATATGCTGTTTCCTTTCCTAGCCACCTCTGATGAGAGCAAAGACTTCTCATTTCCCCTTGCCTCCCCACCTTCCATATCATTGCAATAGCTCTTTGTAATAAAGAAAAATCTTATTATATAAAGTATCTTGTCTTATTCCCCCTCTCCTTTTTCTTTCTCCCATTACATTTCCCTTTTTTTCTATTGACTCCATTTTTACACCATATTTTATCTTCAAATTCAGCTTTCTCCTGTGCTTCAACTATAAAAGCTCCCTCTACTTGCTCTATTAACTGAGAAGGTTCATATGAGTATTATCAGTGTCATTTTTCTATGTAGGAATACATGCAGTTCATCATGAAGTCTCTCATATTTTTCCCCCTCTCCTCCAATCTCTATGCTTCACCTGACTCCTGTATCTGAAGATCAAACCTTCTGTTCAGCTCTGGCCATTCCAACAGGAACATTTGAAATTCCCCTGGTTCAGTGAAAGTCCATCTTTTTCCCTGGAAGAGGACATTCAGCCTTGCTGGGTAGTTCATTCTTGGCTGCATTCTAAGTTCTTTTGCCTTCTGGTATATTATATTCCAAGCCCTCTGAGCTTCCAGTGTAGTTGCTGCTAAATCCTGTGTGATCCTGACTGCAGCTCCACGATATTTGAACTGTGTCCTTCTGGCTGCTTGTAATATTTTCTCTTCGACTTGGGAGTTCTGGAATTTGGCTATAATATTCCTAGGGGTTGGTTTTTTTGGGATCTCTTTCTCAGGGGATCAGTGGATTCTCTCCATTTCTATTTTGCCCTCTGCTTCTAGAATATAGGGCAATTTTCTTGTAGTAATTCTTTGAAAATGGTGTCAAGGCTCTTTTCCTGATCATGACTTTCAGGTATTCTGATAATTTTTAAATTATCTTTCCTAGGTCTGTTTTCCATATCAGTTGTTTTTTCAATGGGATATTTCACGTTTTCTTCTAATTTTTCATTTTTTTTTAGTTTTGAAGTATTGATTCCTGATTTCTGGCAAATTCTTCAATCTCCCTGAATTCTATTCTTTGTCTGAAGGATTTGTTCTCCTCAGAGAGTTTTCTTATCTCTTTTTTCCATCTGGCCAATTTTGCTTTTTAAAGCATTCTTCTCCTCAATAACTTTTTGAACTGTTTTATCCATTTGACCTAAGTTGGTTTTTAGCATGCTATTTTCTTCAGCATTTTTTTGGATTTCCTTGACTAAGCTGCTGCCTTCATTTTCATGTTTTTCCTGCATCTCTCTCCTTTCTTTTCCCAGTTTTTCTTCTAACTGCCTCATTTGATTTTCAAAGTCTTTTTTGAGCTCTGTCATAGCCTGAGCCCAATTTCTGTTTTTCTTGGAGTCTTTAGATGTAGAAGCTTGTGGTTCCTCATCTTCAGGCTGAGTGTTTTGATCCTTCTTGGGCTAATATGTGAAATATTTCTCAATGGTGTTCCTCTTTTTCCCTCTGCTTGCTCATTTTCCCAGCCTAAGCCTGTTTTGGGGGTGCTTCCTGAGCTTTTGGGACACTCCTACAAGGGTCTCAGTGTGTGAGGCTCTGTCCTCTCTCCTGGTCTGTGAATGACCATATGCATGTCCCTCTGCCAAGAGGCTGAGGTGGGGGGGGGGGGCTGCTGTTCTATGGGGGGGCCCTAGACTGTGATCAGGATCTGAATGTGGTCAGAACCCCAGAGTCCTGTTCCAGGGAATGAGCTTGGCAGTCTCTCTTCACTCCCCTCCCTAGGTTCAATGGGCTTATGCCCTGAGGGCTCCTGCTTACCAGCTCCACCTGCTTCTGTTCTTGGATCTGGGCTGCTGCAAGACCACACTGCTTGCTGTGTGCCCTGAGGGCTGGGCTCCATGTACTCTGGCAGAGGTCCCCTGCTTGTCCCCCAATTTGTGCCTGGTGCTCCCCAGGGTATAGCTCTGGAGACTCCCTCGCTGCTGTGAGCTGCGGCTCCCAGTGCCCTGGGGCTGCCTCTGGGAGGCTGAAGATCTTTCGCTCTGGCGGGCCACCCCTCTGGCAGCCTCCCCTTCAACCCTGGGGAGCAGAGCCTTTCTGCTCTTTTCCAGGTTACTTTGAGTAGGAGAACTGCCTCACTGGGTCCCTCTGTGGGTTCTGTCTCTTGAAAGTTTAGTTAGAGTCCTTAGGTTATGAGTTTTATGAGAGAGCACCTAAGACACAATCCATTCTTGTCACCATCTTGGCTCCACCCCAGAAGCTTCTTCCATTATGATCTTTTAAAGTTCTTTAATCTCCTTTTTTTGCTTCTCCCATATTCAATTCCATATAGTGAGTGGTAGCAAAACCTTTAAAACAACTAAGAAGAGACATACTGTTTTTATTAAGCAGGAGAGAGAAAAAAATGAAAATGACTGCCCCTTCCTATGCTGGAATAATCATGTTAATAAATAATTCCTGCACCTCAATTCATAGTAGGTTGATAAAGACACACTCTTGGACAAGGTAATGTTCCCAGATTACACTATAG
This sequence comes from Macrotis lagotis, assembly GCF_037893015.1. NCBI lineage: Eukaryota > Metazoa > Chordata > Mammalia > Peramelemorphia > Peramelidae > Macrotis > Macrotis lagotis. Next base: position 136,929,972 of record NC_133658.1, read on the forward strand.
GAGAAAGAGATGTTGCTGAACCTAATTGACAGAATAATCAAAGAGCTGTACTTAGTACATAGCAAATACTTTATTAATGTTTATTAAATTAAATGGAGTTGACCAGTTCCATGATAGACTGCATTTCCTACCCTGATCAAAAAAACAGGTTCAAAACATGGTCAGTATCTTCCTACTAAGTTACTACAGGCCACAAGCTTATTATTCTCAATTTCCTCATCTGTAAATTAGTGATAAATAATATTGATGGTACTTTCCTCAAAGGAGGAATGCTAGCATAGTACAATGACATCCACATCCACAAGGGAAAACACCTGTTGGGAATCAAAGATCACACTCATGGTATTAGTGCCTAGTATGGTAACCACATTACTTCCCTGCCCTCATTTGATCTCTCCCTTTTGGATCTGTTATTTATTTATTTGTTTTTTATTCATTGATCTATTTATTTAATTTATCTATATATTTATTTATCCATTCATTCATCTACTTATTTACTTACTTGCTCATTCATGTATTCATTCATTCATTTATTTTTGCTATGACCACTTATTGGACAGCATAAAAGTCAAATCAATGCTTACAATTCTAATTTCCATTACTTATTAAGCAATTAGACTGATTATCAGTTAACTAGCATTTATTAAATACCTACTATATACTAAGTTAAAAATAGAATACAAAGAAAGATTAAATAAGTTTCCTTCCTCAAGGATTTCACAGTCTAATGTAGGAAAACAACATGGAAAAAAGCAAGCAAACATACAATATCATGTCCAAACAAGATATGTGCCAGATAAACTAGTGACAATCTTAAAAGGTAAACTCTAAGATTGAGAATAACAAAGGCCTTCTTGCAGAAGGTGGGATTTAAACTGAGACCTGAAAGAAGTCAAGGAAGACAGAAAACTTCTCACTGGGCACAAAGGTTGCAACTATTTTATTCTTACTTGTCAGTTCTTCTGCCTTGCCCATTGCTGTGCTAACAAAATGAGACATGGTGGCAGCAGAACTCAAGTAGTTTGTATCTTCCTTTCAAAACATAAAATTGATTTTGGTTTTTTTTTTGCAATGAAGAAAAATACATTTTCTCTCCCTCCCAATTCCAGATTGAAAAATTAACACAAACAAAAATAAAAATCTCTTTAACAAATCTGCATTCTCTGACCATATACATATAACCTATATCAAATCAGTTGCCTTTTCAGTGAAGGGAAAGGGACAGTAGAGAGGGAGAGAGGGAATCTGAAGCTCAGCATTTCACAAAAAAATGTCAAAAATTATTCTTAATGTGTAATTTCTGGGGAATAAAATATTAAATTGAATAAAATAAGAAAAAATGTAGGCTCAAGAATTCCTTTATTGACATTATATCTGGGTTTGTATATAATATTAAAAATGCATATATATGTATATACACACACATAAAGGCAGATATAGATTAATACACATATAAATTTGGCATCTTTAATATCCTGAATATATATCACCTCTCTGTCAGAAGGTGCTGGTATAAACACACTTTATCATGAATTCTCTGAAGCTGAGGTTGGTGTTTGAATTGTTCAGAGTTCTTAAGGCTTTGAAAGCTGTCAGGGACATATATCAATGAACCAAGTGATAGGAACCCAGAATATGAGAGGACCTTCATATATATGTGTTTATGTGTATATATGTATATATACACATATACAGAGAACACATGTGTATTTTTATGTATGCCTATGCATGTGACCATATATGTATATATGCATATGTGGATGTACTTGTACACATAAATATAAGGACTTTAATATTTATGTCTATAATTTATAGAAAGACCTTCAATCTATTCATATTCTATTTAGATTTGCTAATGGAAGAAAAAAAGAGAGGCATCTCATAAGGCACATGCTGTATCTATGGTTTTAATAATGATAAAGGTTCGGGGCAGCTAGGAAATGAGGAGGACCTGAGTTCAAATGTGGCCTCAGACAATTACCTAGTTGTGTGACCTTGGGCAAAGTCACTTAACCCCATTGCCTTTCAAAAACTAAAAAAAGAAAAAAGAAAAAGAAAAAAAAATAATAATGATGATAAAGGTTCACATTCTTAAAGTGTACTAATGTTTGCAAAATACTTTCCACAAAGCAACAATGGGAGACAGGGAGGTCAAGGACTATTATCCCCTTTTTATATGTTTAAACTGAGACTCAGAAACATTAAATGGCTTGCCCAGCATCACGTATCTCTTCCCTGTCAGAGGAAGGTTTAAAACCAAAGTCTGCTGACTTTCATTACATTTTCTCTCAACTGGCACCACAACATCCAATAAGATAAGACCAATAATATCTGAACCCAGTTGCTAAAACAATTAAAGGTAATCAACTATTTCCTACCTGTGTGACTCTGGAAAAATTAGCACATCCCTAGACCTTACTTTCAGTTTAGGTCAATGTTCCTTACCACCAGATTTTTTTTATGGGGGGGTGTCACACTGCTAATCAAGGCACTCAGGTGTCCTTTCTTATTCTGAGAGTTAGGAATCCATCTAATTCTGTTTTAGTAACTGTCAGCAAGTCATTCTTCCTTACCACCACATTGCCCTACCATGAATCAAGGGAGTCAATTGTTTAGATCTGAACATTGGGGAGAGATTTTTCATAGTGTTTAACAGTATCTAAACCTTTCTGCCAACTCTCTAATATGTTTCTCAGCATAGCTGAGTTGTGTTCTACTTCAAAAATAGATGATGGCAAGCAGAATATTGACATTATTGCCAGGTATCTGAATTAACTTTGAACAAATGCCATTTTCCACTGAACAGTTGTGTCTCAGTTTTATCTGAAATTCCACAGAGGAAATGGGAACATTGTTGGTATGGCAGGAAACAAGTGGTGTCACTATTGTCTTCCTTGTGTTTTGCCTCTAGGGACATTATCCAGGGAGGAGATTTCTGTCCTTGGTAGCCAGACCAGTCTGGTTTCATACCACAGCGCTTGGCTCCTTTGTCAGTATGAGAACAATTGAAAATGGAATCATAGCCATCAGATGTCAAGATATGTTTTAACATTTAGTTTTTAAAGGCCACCCTGCTCCCTTAGAGAAGCATTTAGAGCATTTAGTCTGACATTCGCAATCTGAACTGAAAAGTCCAAACTGAATCAGGAGAGGAGCTTGACTGATGAGTGAAAAGTTCTGATTCCCAGAAATGGCCTCAAGGATGAACCTAAACTAAGTCAGCAACAAACTTCTAGTCTCCCAAAGGTTTGTGCTTCGTTTTTCATATACCAAATCAAGCTATTTTTAATAGGGATGAATAACATCTACATAATGGACATCACCATTCAAATTGCCTTTTCTAATATTTAATTTGCTGCCAAAATAAACTTTCTAATGTCAAGGTCTGATATTTCCTTACTCAAAAAAATTTTGTGGTGCCCTATTGTCTAAGGAATAAAACACAAATTTCTTAACCTGACATTCAATGTCATATACAATCTCTTACTTAAATCTGCCTACTTTTCCAGTCTGTTCGTATGTAATTCTTCACAGTGTTTGAAATCCAGTCAACCTAATTTCTTGAACTTCCATTCTGCCCTTTTCTGATAATTGCAACAATTGTTGATCGCCTGAAATGGTCTTCCTCCCTATCACTCTTTTCCCAAAGCTTGGAGAGACACTTGAGACCATCTCCTTCAATTATTTCATTTTACAGATCAGGAAACTGAAGTCCAGATACTGAAAGTGATTTTTTGTTCCTTCTCAGATAGAAGTTATTTTTCTTATCCTCCTTCCCCTCCCATTTTGATCTCTCCTATGCTACTAATATACTATAAATATGGCTTAGAGCTATCTCCCTAGATCCTCTTAATAGACCTCTAAAGTAGGAAAGGATATGCCATTATTCCCATTTATTAGATGGGAAAAAAAAGAGTGGGCAAGGTCAACATGTGATAGGTCACGGAATGACTTATTGTTGTTATTATTGCTAATAATTTTCTGCTACACAGTGAATTTATATCTGCACTGGTAAAGAGATTTTGGGGGCATTTAGGTGGTGTAGTGGATAGAGCATTGTCCCTGGAGTCAGGAGAACCTGAGTTCAAATATATCCTTTGACACTTAATAATTATCTAACAATCCAATTGCCTTGCAACACCCTCCTGTCCCCCCAAAAGAGTGGATTTTGATGAAATCAATAATCTTTTGAAATCTTTAAGTATCAAGAGCAGTACCCCCCTTGCCAGTTGTGAAAATAAGAAGTTGAGCTGACAAAGACTTTTGATAGCATTCTAAACCCATTGCTCAGTTGGTAAAGGCTACAAGTATGGTGTAAGCCTTAAGATGAACTTTGAAGGAAAGTAAGAATAATAAGGATGGGATTACATCAACAAGACTAGTAAATTAGCTCTTGACCTGCAACCTGAGAAAGGAAAATTTGTGGGAGACAGAAGGATAAGGGAAGAAGTTGGCTTGAATAAAGAGAAAGAGGACATATAGATTTGGAGTAGTCTATATGGAAAGTCAGAATGATGCTCCTAATGACTTGGGAGGAAAATATGAATCAAGAGGTTTTGAAAGATATGAAAAACTGAGAAAGGTCAAATGTTTGGCAACAATGGTTAGGTTTAAAAGGCATAGAAGCAAATCATGGATTCTGAACTAAATTCTGACTCTGGAATTCCTGGCACATTTCGTTCCCTTTCTAGACCTTGGTTTCTTCATATGTAGTATGATATGAGGGACAATATGTTGAATTTGTCATCAAACAAGTTAAATTTTATTCCTCAGTCTTCTATTCACTACTCATGTGACCCTGGGAAAATCATTAAATCAGCTTTATCTTTCTTTAGTAACCTACAAAATGGCAGAGTCAAGCTAAATGACCTGTTTGCAGATATAAATCTGTAACATGATTACATGATTTCTAAGAATTGATAACTTTAATTCATATGAACCTATGATTTTCTGAAAGTTATTAAGCAGAAATATTACCAACAACTCATAGATAGTGCTTCAAGATCTAATACAGCCTCCCTATGAGTTGGGTAATGGAAGAATTCCTGCTCTATGCCCCCTCAACTACCCTCCTTGTTGATGAGAAAACGGAAATCCAGGAAGATGCATTGAATTGCCAGTGATCACACACCTAGTAAGTATCAGAGGTATGACCCTAACTCAAGTAATATTATGCTAAATTGACTTGTCTCTTTAAAATTAGACAAATATCTATTGAATTCACTCTGCCCCTCTTAAGCAACATTAGTTACTCTCTCCATGTGGAAGGTATAGAACTGAAAGCAAAGAACAATCGCATAAGCAGAGAGAGAGAGAGAGAGAAATAACCTTTCCAAACAAAAATATTTCAAACTTAAAAAGGTTCATGTCTAAATCTTAAATGCAGCAACAATTTTTCAACAACAAATAGCGACAATAACAATGTAAAAGCAAATTCTAGCCTATGCAACCTGCCCCCCCACACAGACACACACCACACACCACACACACACACAACACACACACACACACACACACAAACTTAACAAGCTCTATATAATGAGAAGGATATTGTTACATTGGCATGGTTATAATGTCCTAATTGCTTTAGTTGCCTTCATAAAAATGTCACCTGATAAATGCATTTTTTTCACCAGATTTGCCATTTTTCTTATCAGCAGTTATGGGGGCTATTTTTAACCAAGGCTGAATTTTATTTTTTTTCTCTTAAATGGGTTGTCTCCCTATATTTCACTTTTGCTTCCATATTTTTAAAAGAAAAAAATCTTGTGATATATGTGTGTATAATTTTCCTTTCTTGCAAAGGTATCTTCAGTATGATCCTTTTTTTTCCTTTTCCATTAGTCAAAATAGAACTAGCTACACATAGTAACCTTCATCCATTTTCTTAAAGGTTACTTTTGAATTCTAAGAAAATGTCTGATATTTGGTGATTTAAAGACAAAAAACCAAACCCAGTCTTTCAAAGTAAGCAATATTTTCCTTTCAAAATGGAGGAGAGCCAGGAAGTTGCCTGAGTTTTCCTTAGCTTTCCTCAGAAACAAAGTTAAATCAAGGCTCTAAATGAATTCTTTAGTGATAGAACCTGCAAAAAAGGGGAAAAAATCAGTTTAAGATCATTTAGAAGAAATTCAGGAAAGTCCTGTCTCACTTGGGTAAAAGGGGAGCACAGTCTTGCAAGGTAAGCCGGGGGGAAGTTCTTAGCTACAGAACATATACCATAACATATACCATAATTCCCCATATATGATGCACCTTAATTTTGGGGTCCAAAATTTGAAAAAAAATATGTCATAAGGTTATTGAACTCAAGTTTTATTCATCATGAAATTCAAGGACCTTCTGCTTTTAGCTTTCAGGTGTCTTTTGGGCAAGTCTGGTGCATGGACACACACTTAGTCCATTCTGTTTCATGAACCTAAAACACCCATTGTGTCCTCCTTTGATATCAGTCACTTGTTTTTCATCAATCATTCTTCTTGTCTCCTGCTGGACCAAGTTTGTGGACAGAGGAATTCCACTGGCCCTCTGCTCTTCAATTCATCACTTCATTTCCCTCTGGCTGCCTAGGCTTTCATGGCCTTCTTCATGGAGTTTTTCAGGAGGGTTTCTTCTTCATGTAACCAGTCTTAGATTGTTTTCTCAGTTGCAGGAGGACCAAACTGATGTTCAGCAGCACAATTTCAATTCACTTTTGCAAAGTAGATCACCATAGGGCAGCTAGGTGGTACAGTGGATACAGCTCCTGTCCTGGAGTCAGGAGTACTTGAGTTCAAATCCAGGCTCAGACACTTAATAATTACCTAGGTGTGTGGTCTTGGGGAAGCCATTTAACCCCATTGCTTTGCAAAAACCTAAAAAAAAAAAGTAGATCACTTTGAACTTGAATTCAGCACTGGACAGAAATATTTTCTGAGCCATTTCTGGGCAAAACATGACAAAACATAACTTAAATATATGGGTAACAAATGTGAAACAATGAGCACAAAGACAAAACAATCAAATTTAAGAGGAAAGTAGAAAAATGGGAAACAATTTTTATAGCAATTATTTCTTATAAAGGTTTCATTTCTTAAATATTAAAAAAATTGAGTCAAATTTATAAAAATACAAGTCATTCTCCAATTGAATAGGCAATTTTAAGATGAAGAAATTAAAGCTAAAGTCTTATGAAAACATACTCTGAATCACTATCAATTAAAAAAATGGAAATGAAAACATTTCTGAGGTACCACTTCTCACACACACACACACACACACACACACACACACACACACACACACACATACACACACTAAATTGGCTAATATGACAGAAAAGGAAAATGATAAATGTTAGAACGGATGTGGGAAAATTGGGACAGTAATGTATTATTAGTGGAGCTATGTTTTTAATCCACCCATTCTGGAAAGCAATTTAGAACTGTGTACAAAGGTCTATAAAATTGTGCATAGCCTTTGATCCAGCAATACTACTACTAGGTCTGTGTCCCAAAGAGATCATATAAAAGGGGAAACAGATCCAAATAAATAAAAATATTTATAATAGTTTTTAATGACAAAGAATTGGAAATTGAGGGAATGCCCTTCAAACTAGGGATCAAGTGGACAAGTTATGCATAATATACTAATGTATAGCACTATAGTGCTATATATAAAATGTATTTCAGGTGGATTTCAGGAGAAAACAACCTGGCAAGACTTACATGGACTGATGCTGAATGAAGTGAGAAGAACCATGAGAACCATATACAGAAGCTTGGTATGAAAATCAACTATGATAGACATTTCTTTTCAGCAATACAATGATTCATAACAATTCCAAAAGACTCATGAGGGAAAATACTATCCATATCCTAAGAAACAGGTTTGGAATCTGAATGCAGATCAAAGCATACTTTTTTTTCACCTTTTTCTTTTTATATTTTTTCTCATGGTTTTCCTTTTTCTTCTGATTCTTCTTTCATAACATGAATAACCCAGAAATGGTTGGATGTCTGAATCTTGTCCTTTGTTATTGAAGAAGAACAAAATGACACCACTACATTTGAGACAAATCACAGTGTGTCCAACTGTGGTTGATCAGACCAATACAAGTTCATAATGCTCTGTCAGAGGTCAGGCACAAATAGTCCATGTGAATACCTTGGTTGCTTACTCAAATCTTGCAAATGCCACATTTCCTTTTAGTGGTTTCATTTCTACCTTCCTCATAGAGCACAACACCCTCTCTCATGAGGGCACACCATGCTGGTTCATCTTGTACCAGTGTCTTCTATGCTGTACAATCAATTCTAAAGTTCTTAAGAGAAATCTTCATGGCCTTACATCTTCTGACCCTCTTGTGAGTGCTTGCCCTATGCGAGTTCTCCATAAAATAGTCTTTTGGGAAAGCATACCTCTGGCATTCTAACAACAGTCCATCATAGTTGCCCTCTCTATAGTAATACTGGAATGATAAGCAGCTTAGTTCAAGAAAAGACCTCAGTGAGTGGTGTCTTCTCCTGCGAGGTGGTCTTCAGAATCTTCTTAAGACAATTTAAATGGAAGTGGACATGGAGTTGGTAGACTGTTCGGGTTTCACAGGTAGACAGCAATGAAGACAGTACAACAAGCTCTGCAGACTTTCAGTCTGGTCACACTTTCTTTCTAAGTCTCCCAAATGCTGAGCTAGTTCTGGAAAAGAGAATATTAACTTCATTATTAATGTGTACCACACTGGAAAGGATGCTGCCTATTTACATGAAATTGTCCACAGTACTCAAAACTTCTCTACTTACTGTAACTGATGATTCTACACATGGTTGGAGTGGTGCTGACTGATGGAGTACCTGTGTTTTTGTGGTGTTAAATGTTAAAAATTAGCACAAGCAGCAGAGAATTGATCCCTACTTTCTTGTATCTCAGTTTCTGAGGCTTCATTGGGTATACAATCATCTGCAAACAGAAGATGATGCAACAATACTCCCTCCATTTTAGTCTTAGCTTGTAGTCTTTTGAAGTTGAAGAATTTACCATTAGTGTGGTAGCTGACCTTGATGCTGTGTTCATGATCAGTGAAGGTGTCTGATAACATTGCTGAAAACATCATGCAAAAAAAGCATGGGAACAAGGACACATCCTTATTTCACTCTATTGGTGACTGGGAAATCTCAAAAGCTTCATCCACTGTTCAGAACCCAGGCAAGCTTGCCATCATGGAATTGATGTATAATACTGATGAATTTCTTTGAGCAACCAAATTTTGACATAATTTTCTATAAATCTTCACAAACTGACAATATCAAAGACCTCTGTCAGATCTACAAATGTTGAATACAAACCTCTGTTCTGTTCCTGGCATTTTTCCTGCAGTTGTCAAGTAGCAAACACCGTATCAACTGTTTCTTAATCCTTTCTTAAGCCACACTGGCTTTCAGGTAGGTGACCATCTTCCAAGAGAAGGATCAGTCTATGGAGAAGGATTCTGGTAAGAACTTTACCAGCAATGACTAAAAGAAAATACCCATGTGATTGTTGCAGGATGATCTATTCCCTTTAACTTTATAGAGATGGACAATGGAGGATAATTTCTTCATGCCATATAACTTGGAAAATATCAGTCAACTTTTGGATGGAACTGTGCCTTGTAGATCTCAGCTGAAATAATCAGCATAGGGTGCTTTGCCACTTGAAAGTAGCCTAATGGCATTCAAAACCTCTTTTTCATTTGGAACTTCAGCTAGGGACTGATCAACTTCAATTTTTCAATTTGAGGTAAATGGTCAATGGTTTCTGCATTAATTGATGACTGTTAAAAACACTATGGAATGAAATTCCCAAATAATTATTATATTGAGCTAGAAAAAAATAGGAACACAATTCATCTGGAGCAACAAAAGGTCAAGAAAAAAATATAAAGGAAGGTGATCTAGCTCTGCCAGATCTAAAACTATATTGTAAAGTAGCAGTCATCAAAACTAGTTAAGAAATAGAGTAATGGGGGGTGGTGCAGCTAAGGTAGCACAGTGAATAAAGCACCAGCCCTGGAATCAGGAGGACCTGAGTTCAAAGCCATATTCAGACACTTAATAATTACCTAGCTGTGAGATCTTGGATGAGTCATTTAACTTCATTGCTTCACAAAAAAAAACTTAAAAGAAATAGAGTAATAGATCAGTGGATTGGGATAGGTTCAAAAGAAAACACAGCAAATGACTACAGCAATCTACTATTTGACAAAGACATTAGCTTCTGGGATAAGAACTCACTATTTGACAAAAATTGTTGGGAAACTAGTATGGCAAAATTTAGGTATAGATCCACATCTCACACACACCCTATACCAAAATAAGGTCAAAATGGATACAGGATTTAGATATAAAGGGTGAGATCATGGATAAATTTATAGACCAAGATATACTCTATCAGATCTATGTAAAGGGAATAGATTTATGACCAAATAAGAAATAGAGAATATTATAAACTGCAAAATGAGTGATTTTTGACTATATTAAATTAAAAAGTTTTTGCACTAATAAAAATCAATGCTGCCAAAATTAGAAGAAAGCAGAAAGCTGGAAAACAGTCTTCACAACTAAGAGTTCTGATAAAAGTCTAATTTCTAAAATATATAGAGAATTGCAATCACATTTATAAGGCTACAAGTCATTCCCCAATTGATATATGGTCAAAGAAAATGAATAGATAGTTTTCAAATGAAGAAATTAAAGCTATATATAATTATATGAAAGAATACTCCAAAACATTATTGATTAGAGAAATGCAAATTAAAACAACAATGCACTATCACCTCACATGATTCAGATTGGTCATGATGAGAAAAAAGGAAAATGATCAATATTGGAGAGGTTGTGGGAGGACTGGGACATTAATGAATTGCTGGTTTAGTTGTGAACTGATCCAACCATTCTGGAGAACAATATGCAACTATGCTCAAAGAGCAATAAAATTGTTCACCCGGCAATTCCAATTCTAGGCCTATATCCAGAAAAAATCATTTTAAAAATGGGGAAAGTACCACATATTCCAAAATATTCATAGCAGTTTTTTTTGTAGTGACAAAAAATTGGAAATTGAAGGGATGCCCATCAATAGGGGTGATTAAACAAGTTATGGTACTTGTATATTGTGGAATATTATTGTTCTAGAAGACAACATAAATGTTCAGACCCTAGAGAAGCATGTAATGAATTGCAGTATCTGATGTTGAATGAAGGGAGAAGAACCAAGAGAACAATGTACACATTAACAACATTTTGAGATGATCAAACTTGATGGATGCAGCTGCTTTCAGCAGTTTGGAGAGCTTGGACAACTCTATTAGACTAACTGCGGCAATGTGATCCCCATCCAGAGGAAGAAAAACAAAAACAAAATAAAACAAAAACCCTTAGAACCTGATACATTAACTTTTTAAAAAAATATCTCATATATTTCTTTCCCTTAATCCTAATTCCTCATATCAAAAATAACTGGTCTCTAAAGATGTTTAACACAAATATATTCAGCACTGAGAGGAGGGTAGTGGGAAGAGAGGATGGAAGGAAAATTTGTAACTTAGAAATATACATATGCTTTTGAATGATTGTTGAAAAACTGTCATAACATGTATTTGGAAAAATAAAATATAAATATAAATATATATAAATATAAATAAAAAATAAAAAAGAATACTGGGGCGGCTAGGTGGTACAGTGGATAAAGCACCGGCCCTGGAGTCAGGAGTACTTGGGTTCAAATCTGGTCTCAGACACTTAATAATGACCTAGCTGTGTGGCCTTGGGCAAGCCACTTAACCCCATTTGCCTTGCAAAAAAAAAAACACTTATGTAAATATTTAGCTCATCTTTCTAGCATCATGTCCATATCATTAATTAATGTGACTCCATCAGTGCTGAGTACTTGAGATGCTTAATATGTCTTTGACCCATAATGGACTTTGTATTGTTAGTAGCGTCATAAAACTGAATTTCTTCTACCTTCTTACTGAGCCAAGTCCTGCATCTCTCTAAACTTTGCTGGCAATTTACTTTTGATTAAATTAAATTAATTAATTAAATGCTGCCTTCTTAAAAATGGATGAACTATCCTGCTGATAAATCCTGTTGAGTTTTTGTTTTTCATTTCTTCTGCCTTTATCCATCATTTTCATCAAACAAATCTTGATGTTTGTGAGTGTTTTGGCAGTATACAAGATCTCTGAAAACTTCCCACTCTTTGTTTTGCTCCCCTGTTACCAATTGTGTGTTTGCTCAGTTTTCCCTCCAAGTTAGCAACAAATTATTCCTACTCAGGCACTCTAGTCTCTTGATATTAATTCTAGTAGTCATTTTGCCTTGGGGTCATTTCTTCAGTAGAATATGAATCTTTAGTTTGGAGAGAATGAGTCTGTGATCAGTTCAGCATTCTGCACCGCACATTGCCTTTGTTACACTCACATTTCAATGTCTGATACAAGAGTACATCCAGGAAGTTTCATTGCATTTAGGTAAATGGAAGACCATGTTTATGATGAAAAGTTCATAAGGTACACAAATCTCCAGTAGTAGGAGACCATTGCTGTTGTTGTTTCCAGCTCTATTCCTCCCAAGATCTCCCTGTCATATCTGGTAGCCTGAGTCTGCTCTAGTATTAAATTCACCCAGAATTATAAACTTATCCTTGTTTGGTACATTGAAAATAAGGGTCTCCAGGTCTTTATAAAAAATTTCTTTGATGTCATCAGAGTTCCTCATTTAGAATCCCTATTATATGAAGTAAGGGAGGGATGGAGAAAAATTTGAAACTCAAAATCTTATGAAAATGATTGCTGAAAACAATCTTTACATGTGATTAGAAAAAAATAAAATACTATGAATAGTGGAGAAAATGGCAGAAATGTATGATATTTTGACAGTAGGGAAACAGTGTAAGAGATATCAACTTTCTTACCCATGGAACTTTATCTTTTATAGTAAGTTTATAAGTGCTTTAAAAAAAATCTTTCATCTAGTCTTATCCCCTAGTAGACTTTCATTACTTGGTAGCGAGGAAAGGGAGATTTCACTTTCATCCTAACCCCTTAATTATAACCATTCATTCTCAAGTTTATCCATCTTTAAACATTTACTGCCAAGATAGAAAATACTCCTTCCTGAATGAATATATTTCAGGCAATGAGCACTTATATTCTTAAAGTATGCCGGGCCATTTGTATGCCTATACACAATATATTAAACATTGTTCAGTTCATAAGTCTTTCACAAAAAATTGAGATAGATATCTCTTCCTCTATATAGTCAAGAGTACACCAACCTTGGAGTCAGGAAAATTGGACTCCAAGTTCCTCTGATGACATAAGACTGATATGCAACCCTGAGAAAGTTTTATCTTTCAGGAAACAACTGGACCTTTTTGAAATTTAATTTTGAGGTACATGTGGGAGGGAGTTTTTCCAAAGGAAGTTTCCATATACAAAGAAATTATAGATTCTTCCCTATCACTTATTGCATCCATACCTCACTCAACCCTTATCTGTTTTTTCCTATAGAACTTCTATGCTATTGTTAAAAATCTACCTCTTTCCATTTTATTTTGAAACTTAAAAGATAACACTTTTCTAGCTTCCTTTTATGTGTGTGTGTGTGTGTGTGTGTGTGTGTGTGTGTGTGTGTGTGTATACACACAAACTTCTTCTTATACCCTCATTAGATTTAGATTTCAAAGTGGATATACCCTTCATCATCCTAGCTTTCTTCTTCTGTATATCATCCTTTTTTATCAGTAATCTGGGAAAGATCTTAACTTAAAAAGACCAAGATCTCTCACTATATCTGAGATCATCACCAGTCATCCTGATTTATATCTTGTGACTGGACTCTGATAACTCTGGAGGAGACAGTAAAGTTGATGAATTTGCACAACTTTGCCTAATTTAAATTCAACTCACTTGAAAGTCAAGACATTATTTTCCTAATATTATTAGTCCTCTTCAAGAATACAGAACAAACAGTAATAATAATTCTCAATGTCCTTCTAATCTATGATGCCCAGAACTCAACACAATATGCCAAGTGAGTTCTGATAAGAGTAGAATGTAGTGGTATTACCACTTCCTTCTTCCTGAAAGCTCTGCCTACATATATTACATATATGGCCTCAATGTAACCTACATAAATTACATATATTATAGAAATGACATTAGGTATGTATGAAAGTATATTTATATATATATATATATTCATATGTTACATTTATACAATATACGTATATACATGGATATATACATGGATATGCATATACATATATAATATACGTACATATTTTGAAGTGGGTAGTTTATGGAGGATTTAATAATATGCTATGTATTATATTTGATAATATATTATATATATTTATGATGTAAAAATTCTTTTTTTCCATCTAGGACTTGGCAATTTGAGGGAACAACATTTGCTATTTGGGCTAAAATTATTTAGTCTTGTTCTGCATCTAGAAACAAAAGGCTTTACAAAGTTTGCTGATGCTCATTTCAGCTATTTCCAGATGATCAGAGTGGGAACACATACTGTTTTTCACATTATAGACACTTAGAAAAAGCAGTTGCTAAAAAGCCTAGTTCACAAATAGGATACTGGAAAAGAAAAGTGAAAATAGTCAACTGAACCATCTTTTCTAGTTTGAAAATGAAGCCTTATATTTCCTTGTTTTGGAAATTCTCTTCATAACAGTGTAATTTTCTTAGACACTTAGCAGTTAAAACTCTGATAAGGAAATTTAAATCTTTCTCCTTTCAAATGTTAAGTTAAAGTTTGCAGACTTTGAAACTCCAACTAGCATAAGCCTGAATTGTGAACAACTACTTTTTACTCAATTTTTGGAAGACATTTGCTCTCCTTTGCCACATTTTGAAGTGTGCCAGGATAATTCAGAATGGAATGACTTCTTGCTTTCAGCTAGTAGATAATGATATGAATTTTAATGGAAATTAGAGACTCAAAGAAGTATTTAAAATGTTCTTAGACAATGGTTAGATATTCTCCATAATCTAGGGCACTTATTTACTTGGATGGATCTGTGATCTTATACATGTGGGCTATCCCACCTCATAAAAAAATGGCAGCTCCCCAAAACCTTCTTATTTTTGCAATTCTTGCCCCTGTCTTTATTAAATCCTCCATAAAATATCTCATCCAATACTGAAGACTTCTGCTAGTTTTCTGAATATCTCTAGAGCAAAGTACAAATTGATTTTTGGAGGTGCAAGAAGAAATTATTAGCATTTCTATTATATTGACTATATATAATTTACTAATATTAAATACAATCTACAATACAATGGTACTTTCACTCTTGTATGTCAGATGGTCCAGGGTCATGTTAACCCTTCCCACTCTCCCAGTGGCTATAAAATCTGAGAGAACTGACATTTAATATACTATTTTCTCAGTAACTATTAAGTGAGATTAAACATTCAAAACTGATGTTTGACAAATAGGTAGGAACTCTTTTGTACTATGAAGTTACCCAATCAATTTGGGTTTTATCACCCTTCCTGGTCAGTACTTGACTTGGGTCCTATCCACATTACCCTCCTCTTTCCATTCATTGTCATTCTCAGTGACACTTTTTAAGTGCTGCACCCTAGAAAAGAACTTGAGGCTATAAGGGGTTCTAGCAAGTACTGACCTGGAAGACAGATTCTTGAAGGCCCTAAGACAGTAAATAATTGAACTGATTGCTGTAGCAAAGTACTAGCAATGTTTCATTCACATTCAGTTTGAAATACGAGAAGGCTGCAGTAGAAACTCACTGTGAGCTAGAGCATGTCAAGATTTTTGTTTTTGTTTTTGCTTTTTTTCTGGTCTCCCAGTTTCTTTTCTCAATGAGAACTTCTCTTTCTTAAACTATTCACATCCCAGTTCAAGATTAGAGTGGATTAAAACTTTTATTAAGGATTTTGGATTTCTCAGTGGGAACAAAAGAAGGAAAGAAAAAAGCAATTTAAGTACCTAGAGAAAACAATCCTAATTTATGAAATGTCCTCAACTCATTTTTAAAAAGATAAATTAACTCCAAGAGGATAAAGAACAAATGACTAAGGGCTTTATTCTGTGTGTGAGGAGGGAAGAGGAATTATGATCCATGAACCTATAGAGGAGAGAGTAACTAGGGGGCAGTTTGAGTCCACTGTTAGGATGAGAGGAGCAGGGCAGGGTTGTTTGGTAGGAGCTCATCTCAGATGGAGCTCATCAAATGATAGTTTTCTTTTTTCTTTCTTTCTTTTTCTTTTAAAGGTTTTTACAAGGCAAATGGGGTTAAGTGGCTTGCCTAAGGCCACACAGCTAGGTAATTATTAAGTGTCTGAGATCAGATTTGAACCCAGGTGCTACTGACTCCAGGGCCAGTGCTTTAGCCACTGCACCACCTAGCCTCCCCATGGTTTTCTTTTTAAAGTACTTTCCTCTTATTAAACACTGCTAATCTCAGTTGTTTTTTCTCTTCGCAGGGGAGAGTGAAGTCATTGCCCTCTAAATTTTGTTGCCTAGTGCCTGAGTGCCCTACTTGAGTTAAAACTCTGAGGAAAGCAATATTTTTGATATAACAGCTCTACTTCCAAGGCTTATTTGTTCCATCCCAAGGCTGCTTAGGTCTCTAGATATATAGTGATTATAAGCTAAGTCTAACATCTAATAAGTTTTGAAATGCCTTCAGACTTGTTTGATACTTCTCCATGCCCTTCAACAAACCATCACAGATTTTTAGGATAATCAATAGAATTTGGGACTTCAAATTAAAAGAGACAATAGCAGGCAGTCTATGATGAAAAAATGCAATCATGGTAGAGGGAAGGGTGTGGGGGGGTATATGTCTTGATTTGGAATGAGGGAACATATGCAGAGGGCAGATTGTGGAAAAGCAACAAAATCCATTAAAAATTGATTCCACAGCTCCCAGAAGGGGGTCTGAGTAGTCTTTTTTGAGCAAAATTACATTCTATTCACCAGGCATCAATAATTTACATAAACTTGGGAGCCAGTACAAACATGCCTATGGGGTTCTGGGTACATAAAAAGATAGAAAATTTAGAAAATAAAAGCAGCAAGTCACCAAATGAAGAGCACTACCATCATATTTACACTGACATCCCCATATTTCAGAAATTTCTCTCCCTCTTTTTAAATTTTTCAAGCTCAAATTATTTTTAAAGGAAAATGAAATATTTGAATATTTCCCTGAGACTTTCTTCTAAAAAGTCTTTCTCTAAAAAAGTAGCAGAGCCCAAGCAGAGACCAAACTCTGATAGTTTATGCTTACTTGAAAAGTCAAGTGTGATGATGCTCATAGAATCAGTCTAATGAATACTGAGAATTTCCATAACCAGAGAAATGACTTCTGGTAGATAAACTTTTGGATTTCTTCAATTATTAGTATTATTATTATTAGCCATAGCTAGGGATAAGCATTATCTGCTAATGGATAGTGTATTGCCCACCTCAACTGGAGGGATCACCTGAAAGGATATCAAGGGATCTGAAAATTTTTGAGTCTACATTGCTAGAAAAATTTAGGACAAGATGCAGGGGAAAGATAAAAGAGAATTGTGATTATAACAGAAAGAAATTGGGTGGAGATGTAAATTGACTACCACCTACTCTTGAGATGTAAAGTGACTATAAGTAGAGAATGGATTGTAACAGAAATAATTTGTAATCTGTTCAAATTGGGTGGAGATTCCATTACCATTGATTCATTGTTTAATGTAAAATGTGTATCCTCATCTCCAAAGACTTTACCCTCTACCTAATTCTGGGTCTAGTAAAGGGGAGTACATCTTTTGCCCTCTGAGAGACAAGACATAAAAACCTGAATTGGACTCTAGCTCAAGGCCACAGTCTTCTCTGACCACGGCCCAGTTGCTTGGCTGTTCTGTTATCCTCTCTCTCTCTCTCTCTCTCCCTATCACTTTTTATGTTTTGGAACCTTTTTACTAAATTTTTGTTTTATTTCCATCCTTGGATTCCCAAGTCTGGATAACGATTCATCATAGACAGATCTGAACTCAAGTAGCCAGTGGCTACATAATTGTGAGCCAGCCAGGATACTCTCTTGCCCAGACCTGGGAAACTGGATCAGGCTCCATAGATGAGAAGCATACCCCTTTTTGAGACCCTAGATTTTTAGAAAAGTAGGAAAATTATTGGACCTAGCCCTCCTTCTGTGTGTCCCTTTTTCTTTTTTTTAGGTTTTTTTTTGCAAGGCAAACGGGGTTAAGTGGCTTGCCCAAGGCCACACAGCTACGTAATTATTAAGTGTCTGAGACCGGATTTGAACCCAGGTACTCCTGACTCCAGGGCCGGTGCTTTATCCACTACACTACCTAGCTGTCCTGTGTGTCCCTTTTCCAGGAAAGTGGAAAAAGGTTGAGTTTTGTGGGCAATCAGCTAAGCTGATCCCATGTGGTGCTTCACAGTAGCCCTGGTGTGGGCCTGCCCTGTTGTTCAGACTGACTGGAAAAGGTAGTTCTAAGGTGTGTTTGGTTTATACCCCACTGTGGAGTGAGGGTTGTTAAGGAAGGATGATGGGCATATGTCCAATGGCCATGTTTGCCTACCTATAAACTGAAGGAGAAAAGACCAGGCCCCGCCCCCCCCCCCCCCCCCCCCCAGCTGTGTGCTTGTTCCTTGGAAGGAATTAGATTGGATAAAAGCAAAACACCTGAGCTCCTGGACATTCTCTTTGGGTGGAATTCTTTCTTTTGCTCTTTGAAATGCTCTCTCTCATTCTCTGCTGCCCCTACCATCTGCGGGGTGGGGGAAGGAAATCTTTCTTTTTAAGAACTTCGAAATTTAAGTCTATGTCTCAGATGGAATGTATGCTTCACTACAGGAAGGGTAAGAACCCCCTCCCCCAAAACAAGAAAACCCAACTTGTTTTAGGAAACAGGGGACCCCCATGCCTTTTCCGTGGTTTGGAGAGGAGGAGAAGGCATTGGGCAACTACCATGTTTTCAATTTCCAAGCCCCATTCCCTAAACAAATTAACTGGGCTGAGAAAGCCTCAGGATTGGGAGGGGGAAAGGGGAAATGGGCTGATTGAGAAGCCTTGTGGTCAATTACTTAAGAAAAGAAAGGGAAGATAACCTTTTCTGGGATAAGGAAATTCAGATTTCATATTTTAATTAAGCCTTTGCTAATAACCAGTATTTCTGTAATAGAGTAACTGGATTTGAACTTTATAAAGTTACTTAAGAATGCATTCAATTTTAACTATTGGTTGGCTAGTTCAAAATCTTAATGTATATATGAGGTTCCTCAAATTCTAATTGATTCTAAAAATATTTTTTTGACTGGTCTTAAGTGGTGCATCAAAAAAATAATATAAATATATCTGCATATATTGTGTACATGCATATTTAAACATCAATATGTTTTCACATCTCTCTACTGACCTGGAGAGGTGGGAAAAATGTTTCTATATTCTGAGATTTGGTACAGGCCAAGGTGTCCAACAATATCACCTTGGTAAATTTGAAATCTTTACATGAAAGAGTTGTGTCTGTATCTAAATTCCTGTGTCTAAACTTTCTGTGTGTGTGTGTGTGTGTGTGTGTGTGCAGATCTGTAATAGTTACAATTACCTGAGTTAAATGTTACTCCTTTTATTTTGGGTTTTGAATTTAATTGATTAAAAAGGTCTAATTTAAAATTAAGTAATTAATGAAGTTGGGATCTGAGCCTATTCCCTTATACCATTTGAAAGTTTGTAAGTGGCAAAGTTTGAAACGATTTCAGCTTTGAGCTAAGTTTTTGTTAACCTAATATTGATTTGAAGGTTGTATTCAATTTAGGTTAACTGAGACTTTAAGGTTTAATAAATGTAGATTCCCTGCCCTCAAGACACTTTGAAAAGAGGGCAGGAAGTCCCTGATAGGAAAAGGTCACCACCTTGTGTTTAAAAAAAAACTGACAGGTAAATGAGAATAATTTAGTCACCTTTGAAAGTTTTGTAACATGTCTTGAAAATTATATGTGTTGTTAAGAAAGAAAAAGTAATTGGGATAAATTGCGTGTCAAGGAATTTGGGAACATTGAATCATATATAATTTTGTGATTTCTATTGGGGAAGAGAAATATTGTACTAAATTTTGTAATCTGGTTTGTTTTGATGTTAAATTGATATTCATTGTCAACAATCTAACAAGGTCTTGTTGGTAAAGGAAGAAAGCTTGTCATCTTTGTCTCATCATCTATCATCACATGTTTATGGAGGGAACATCAGTGATGTGTGTTTGGTTCTCTTGTGAACATGTAAGCTATTTGAATACTGTAATGTTAGCCTCGAATTAAAATGTGATTGCTCTGAAGAGGTAGTAAGAGAAATATCACAAATTATGACCCCCTTCTGGGATAAATCTGTGGATTCATGCATAACTCATGTTGTTAATTGATTTGAATGTCTGGTTGTTTTTACTATTGTTTAATTGCATTGGAATCAATAACACATACTAGAAATTTAAGGTTACTTAATTTTTTTTTTTTAGAATTTTGGAAGGTTTTTATTTTAAGTATTCTGAAAGTAATAATTTGAATTCTGAAGATGAATAGTAGTTAAAGGTTTATAGAATTTCTAGCTATATATGTAAACTGGGACTAAACTGTGGGGGGAACGCACCTATGTAACTTGAGGAAGATAAAATAGTGATAGTTTGAGATTTCTCTGTGGCAAGCACTAGCCAATTGTTATGTGAGAAGTATGGAGATAATAGGCAACCTCCTAGTCAGTAGGAGATGTTTAGTTATTTTAAACATAGTTAATAACTAAATGGGTTCATTACAAACAGTTGATTTCATAAAAAATATGAATTAGAGTTACTACATTTTTTTACATCTCAATCTGTTTATTGCATTTCCTGTCCTTAGGTACATGAGAAACAATTGAATTATAATTTTCCTCCTTAGATCTCTGACACCAAATTACAGCCTGGCACACTCTTGTTTCTCCTTAGTACTCAAGTCACCTGAAGCTCTGATTATAGGTAATTGCTAATCTGATTGATAATCTGCCTGACATCAGGTATGTTAAAATAGAAAGACAATATGCCAATGAAGCCATTTAGCCCTTTGGGGTTTGATGCTAAATGCTGCAGATGGAGTAAGTGACCTTTGAAAGAATGACCCTAGCCTCAACTAGGGTAGAATTCTCTTAATGGAATCCCTAACCTGGGTCATTGAAAAGGATTGTCTGTTTGACTTCATAAAGGAACATGTCCTCATGTCCCTCTCTGATTTGTAATAGCAAATTGCCTTGATCATTCCAGGTGCTTCATAATTAAGTATGAGAGTGAGACAGTGGATCAGGATAATGTCTATTGGTATACCTTTTAACTGCTTTAAAGAGAAATCCATTCTTCAACTGGAATTTCAGTTCATTCTAAAAATGGCCAAAGCTAAAATAGAAAATTTTGTTGCAAGTTACTTTTTGGATATGTGCAGTTTTAAAATGCTTTTCTCAGTACATTTGTTTATACTATTTTTGAGTTTTTGTTTACAATTTATGTAGCATCCATTAAGGAATCTGTTATATTGGAACCCATGTTTTTAAAAGGTATTCTGATACAGGCTTAGGATTACAAAGTATAATTCTTTCCCCTTATAGACCTGCTAGTTTTTTCCTAATTATTGAACCTCTGTTAAATAGCCTTTTCTATTGCAATACCTCTGGTTTTTGCTTGCTCAATTTTTTTCCCTTTGAGTTTTGTTTCTTTTAGCTGTATAGCTTCAAGACCATATAGCTCTGCAGGATGCCAACCAGCTATGCCAGCCAATTATTCCCTGGACACTGCCTTAATGAAGCCCTCACTATAATAAATCCATCTCCAAATGCACTCTGAAAGGCACAGTAGAATCTGGATCCAGAATAACTTTGAGGAGGGAATGATGCAGGGGAAAGATGAAGAGAATTGTGAATGTAGAAATTGGGTGGAGATGTAAATTGACTAGAAGCAGATAACAGAAACAATTTGTAATCTGCTTAAATTGGGTGGAGATCCCCATTATCATTGATTCATTGTTTAATGTAAAATTTGTATCCTAATCTCTTTAGGCTTTACCCTAAGGGAGTTCAATTTTTGCCCTCTGGATGAGAGGCAAGACATAAAAACCTGAATTGCACTCCAGTTTAGGGTCATGGTCTTCAGACCATGGCCCAACCAATGCTGTTTGGCTGTTCTTTTATCTCTTTCTCTCTCTCCCTATCCCTTCCTATGTCTTGTAACCTTTTTCATAATTTTTTGTTTTATTTCCAGCCTTGGATTCCTAAGTCTGAATAATTATCCCTCATATACAGATCCAAACTCAAACAACCAGTGGTTACAACAATACGGCTTATGTGCTTCTGATAGTGTCTAATATATGTGTTTAGCTCTTACACAGAAATGTGCTGTTTGTCCCTTGTTACTAATGAATAAGAGGATATAAAGCAGTATGAAGTTGTTGGGAGCTGAAAATCAGTATTCCTGGGGTCAGAAATATTCTGGTTAATGTTAAAAAAATGATATTCTGAGTATATGTGAACTTTTAAGCTTAATATGTATTATTAGCATTTTCTCCATTCCTATTTTAAGTCTAAACAATCAACTAAATAGTAAATCAAAGTTTTGATTTCTTGTAATTACTGATTTCTAAGAGTAAATACTCACACTGAAAAGTTAACTATCAGCTTTCCTGAGGTGGTTTTGGATCCCTCCCACAAACCTCTGACTTGGTTTTAATTCCTAATCTGTCATTAGTTACTATTGTGCCAGTAGACATGGTAAAACAATAAGGTAGGTCAACAAACTTTACAACTGAGAGTAACAGTATACATTACAAGTTATTGGAGTCTTTTCAGAACAACCAGAACACTCTCACCAACTGTGAGAAGTTAATGTTTTACTATCATATTAATAATGAAATGTTAATATTTGATCTATCCTCTTGCCTTTTATTTTTGTTGAAATCCAACTTCTGAAAAGGTCAGTCAATCCTTGAAAGGCATGGCTGATTGATGTGATTACTCCTAACCTTCAAGTCACATGTCACTAAACTGAGAAATCTAATTTCCATATCACATATAATCAGAATCCAGACTGGGAAAGTCTTTGCTTAGAGGAGGAATCCCTTGTCCTTGGTCCCTAAAAAAAGAACAAGCTAGCCAGAGAGGTCCTATATGGAATGTCTTTTCATTCCCAAATACATTGAGTGGTTTTTAGTTTATCTCCTCATTCAGTGTCCATCAATAAGGTTGAATTCCCATTCAAGGTGGGCATTAAAGGTATCTGCTGGTGTCTTTAGTTAAGGAGACAAAGCACTGACCCTGAAAATAGTGCTTGCCTAATTGATCAATTTATTATTAATTAAAGAGAATCTGTCTCTCAGGGATTTCATTCACTTCAAGATTTAAAACTAAAAATATCCATCAAAGGTATCTGAGATGACCTGAAGTCTATGAAGGGATCTGGAGAGGACAAGATCCTTCTAATTTAATTTTAGTGTCTCTCAAATTTCCATATGCCCAGGGAGGCTGGGTTCCTAGAGCACAGCTATTACTTTTCTTTTTGAGGTTCAAGGGAAAGCCTTGAGGAGGCTGAGGTGATTTCTTTTTTAGTATTTATTTGTTTGGATTCTTTGGTTTGTTTTTTGTTTCTCTTTATACTTTATTTTTTTAAATTTTATCTTGTTACATGTAAAAACAAGTTTAAATAATCATTTTTTTAACTTTAAGTTCTGAATTCTCTCCCTTCTTCCTACCCCATTCTTCCTCATTGAAAAAACAAGTTATTTGCTATAGGTTAAAATGTGTACTCATGCAAAACATTATGATCATAGTCATTTCATGAAAGTAAATATAACCCCCTCTCCCCCCCAAAAGGAGAAATCTCAATAAAAATGAAGTTTAAAAAAAGGGGTGATTGGATCTGTTTTGAGATCTCTAAGGATGGAAGTATTCTTTACCATAAGTGGGAGGAATATGTGGGTGTTTGAGTTCCACAAGAATGTGAAGGCACAATTGTTAGTTTACATTAGAAAGATTTAGCCTCAATCTGATCAAAAGCTTAGATTAGGCTGGTGTGGCCCATCTATTTCAGTTTTTTTTTTGTAAGGTTTTCTTTTCATTATTTTTTTATTTTCATCCATTTGAACATGCATATATCCAAGTTACAAAATTTCCCTCCACCCTTTCTCCCCACCCCACCTCCCCTCAGTAGGAAATAGTCAGTTTAATATTTTACATACATATTTTGTCAAACATATTTACAAATTAGTAATTTTTGGCACGAGGAATTAGGATTAAGGGAAAGAGATATATGAGAGATCATTTTTATAAAGTGTTCATCAGATTCAGTAGGGGTTTATTTTTTTTTCCCTCCGTGTTTTGTTTTGTTTTTCTTCCCATGGTTGGGTATAATATAGACCATTACCAGTCTAATACAGTTGTCCTAGCTCTCTGGACTATGGAGAGGAGTTGCTTCATTGTTGTTCATCTCATAATGCTATTTATGTGTACATTGTTCTCTTGACTCTACTCCCTTCACTCAGCATTACATCCTGTAAGTCATTCCACACTTCTCTAGAGTCTGACCACTTATGCTTTTTTTTAATAGAGTAATAAAATTCCATAGTATTCATGCACTATTAACTTGTTTAGCCATTCCCCAATTGATGGGCATCCCCACAATTTCCAATTCTTTGCCATTACAAAAAGAGCTGCTATGAATATTTTGGAACCTAGGACTTTTCCCAATTTTTACAATTTCTTTTGGATATAGTCTTAGAATTGGATTTTTAGGACAGAGGGTATGAACAGCTTTATTGCTCTTTGGGCATATTTCCATATTGCTTTCCAGAGAGGTGGGACCCATTCAAAACTCTACCAGAGCATCAATGACCCAATCCTGCCACAACCTCTCCAGCATTGATCTTCTTTCCTTTTTCTCATCTGGGCTAATCCAATAGGTATGAGATGATACCTCATTGTTTTCATTTGCATTTCTCTAATTAGTAGTGATTTTGGAGCATTTTTTCATATATGTAGCTCTAATTTCTTAATTGGAAAACTGTTCATATTCTTTGACCATTTATCAGCTGGGGAATGACTTGTGATCTTATAAATTTGATGCAATTCTGTATATATTTTAGAAATGAGACCTTTATCAGAACTCCTGGCTGTGAAGATTATTTCCTAGCTTTCTGCTTTCTTCTAATTTTGGCAGCACTGATTTTATTAGTGCAAAACCTTTTTATTTTAATGTAATCAAAATCATTCATTTTGCAATTTATAATGTGCTCTAATTCTTGTTTGGTCATAAATTTATCCCTTTTCTATAGATCAGATAGATAAGAGTATTTTCTGGTCTATTAATTTATCTATGGTATTGTTCTTTACATCTAAATCCTGTCCCACCTATTTCTAAGTTAACTTAGAGTCTTGACTTTCTCCTTTGTGCATGCTCAAGGAGATAGCTGTTCTTGCTCATTAGTATGATGAGAAGGGAGGGGAAAATGTATGGGGACCAATGTATTAATTAGATTGTGACCCCAGCCTATGATTGGCACGAAGGGGCGGGAACCAAGCCTTTCAAACTGAATAAAAGACCTTCCATTTCTGGGATTACTTGCCCTTCTCTCACCTTGAGAGATGTGCCATTTATTAAAATGTCTTAATAAAAATCATTTTAATCACTGTGGACTAAGTATTCACAAGCCATTTATAACAATTAGTCCTTCAGAGTTCTCTTGGGTCAAAGAATTGTTGAGAAAAGGTAAGTCATTTACTGCTGATGATTATCTTACAGTACTGCCACTGTTTTGCGTATAGCAATTTCTCATTGCATCTGCTCATGTAAGTCTTTCCAGGTTTTCCTGAGAGCATTCTGTATATTACCCTTATAGGAGAATAATATTTCATTATAATTATATACCACAATCTGTTCAGCTATTCCTCAACTGATGGGCATTTCTTCAATTTCTACTTCCTTGCTACCAGAAAAGAGCTACTATAAATATTCTTATACATACAGGTCTTTTTCTTTCCTGTTTTTCTTCTTTTGAATATAGAACAGGTAGTAGGATTACTAGGTCAAAATGGTTTCATACCATAGTTCATAGTATCAAATTACTCTAAAGAATTGTTGAATCATTTCACAATAACTCCCAACAGTGAATTAATATTTAATTTTTCCTACATCCCTTTACCAACATTAGTCATTTTTCTTCTTCTATCCTAATAGCCAATTCAATTTAAGGTAATACCTCAGAATTGTTCTAATTTGCATTTTTCTAATCAATAGTGAGTTAGGATATATGTTTGTGTGTGTATATATATATATATATATATATATATATATATATATATATATGTATGTATATCAACATAGCCATAGGTAGTATTGATAACCTCATCTGAAAACTGTTCATATCTTTTGATTAAATGGGAAGTACCTATTATTTTTTTATAAATTTGATTTAGTTCTCTATGTTTGAGAAATGAGATCTTTATCAGAGAAACTTGTTTTGATATTTTCCCCACAGCTACTATTATTAACTGCATTTCCTCCCATCCTATTTCTCACACTTTCATTTGTTCTATTCCTCTCTCTCCTTTCATATGGTTCCTCTTCAAGTGCTTTGCATCTATCTTCTCCCACAAATTCCCTCCTCCTTTCTCCCTCCCTTCCCCTCATACTATTTTCTAGGTTAAAATCAGTTTTTATACCCATTGACTGTGTATGTTATATCCTCTTTGAATCTTTTTAATATATTATCCTTTCGTATTCAACTTCCACTTCTGCCTTGTCTATATATAATTCTTCTAACGCACCTAATACATAAGAAAATTCATATGAGTTATCAGTATCATCTTCCCATGTAGGAATACAACAGCATTAAGTTCCTCATTATATGCCTTTACTATTTCCTTTTTATGCTTCACTTTCATATCATATTTGAAGATCAAATTTTCCATTCAGCCTTGGTCTTTTCATTGGGAAAATTTGAAAGTCCTCTGTTTCATTTAATATACATCTTTTCCCCTGAAAGAACATGCTCAATTTTATTGGGTATTTGATTCTTGATTGTAATTGAAGCTCCTTTGCCTTCCAGAATACCATATTCCAAATCTTATGATCCCTTAATGGAAAAGCTATTAAATCCTCTGTTATCCTCACTGTGGTTCCATGATAATTGAATTATTTCTTTCTGGTTGCTTGAAATAGTTTCTCCTTGATCTGGGAGCTCTGAAATATAGCTATAATATTTTTGGCAGTTTTCATTTAGCATCACTTTCAGGAAGTGATGCAAGGATTCTTCCAGTTCCTATTTTGTCCTCTACTTCTAGCATTGCAGAGCAATTTTCCTTGATAATTTCTTGAAAGATGATGTTTGGCCTTGTTTTTGAATTTTTAAATTATCTCTCCCAGATCTATTTTCCAGATCAGTTGTTTTTCCAAAAGGATATTTCACATTTTCTTCTGGATTTTCATCCTTCTGTTTTTGTGTTATTGTTTCTTGATTTCTCAAAAAATCATGGGCTTCCCTCTGCTCAATTCTACATTTCAAGGAATTGTTTTCTTTAGTGAGCTTTTGTGACTCCTTTTCCATTTTGCTAATTTTTTTTATCTCTGACTTTGTGAGGCAAAAGGATTAAATGACTTGCTCACACAGTTATTTAGTATCAAGTGTTTTCAGATAGGTCCTCCTGACTCCTGTGGTCAATTTTCTATCCACTGTGCCACCTAGTTGCCCAAAATTCTGCTTTTTAAAGTGTTCTTTTCCTTAATGACTTTTATGGATCTCTTTTTCCATTTGTACCAGTCAGATTTTTAAGGTGTCATTTTCTTCATTATTTTTTTGTATGTCTCCTTCAGTAAGGTGCTGCTTTTTCTTGATTTCCTGTATTCACTCATTTCTTTTCCTGATTTTTCCAGGATTTTCAAAATCCTTTTTGAACTCTACCATGGGTTGACACCACTTCATAGTTTTCTTGAAGACTTTGAGTTTAGAACTTTGATTTTGTTATATTCTTCTGAGTGTGCATTTTGATTTTCCTCATTCCCATAGAAACAGTCTATGGTCAGAAGTTTGTTTTTTTTTTGTCTTGTTGTTTGCTCATTTCCCCCAGCTTATAATTTGATTTTAACTCTTTTTTTTTTAAGGTGGGGCTCTATTTCCAGAGTAGAGAGTACACTGTCCCAAGTGGATGGGTTTTTTTGAGTAGCTGTTTTCAAAGATACATCTAGTTACCTACAACTTTTCAGTTCTTCCAAGGTCTTATGATCTCAGGAGAGGTTATGACTGCTCTCCTAGTCTGTGCTCTGGTCTATGGGCAACCACAAGCATTTCTTTCTGCCATGGAATCAGGAGGAGGATACCTATTCCACTGGGGCAGTTAGTTCTATTGTGATTTTGCTCCTTTTACTGGGACTGGGTACTGAGTATGGGCAAAGCAACAGCCTTGCCTCAGTAATAGCAAAGAAGTCCCTGTAATCCTCTTTCAATCCCTTTACTATCTATGAATTGTGAGTAACTTCTGCTGTGATTCTATAACTACTGATACCCCTTTCATGGTCTGCTGGGTTCTTGTCCGTGCTACTGAAACTTGAGCTGGACTGTGCTCCATTCTCACCCCAGTTTGACTGACTTTATCTGCTGACCTTTCAAACTGTCCTTGTGAATCTCTGAGCTGAGATGTCTGGAAACTGCCACCACTGCCATTGATCCAGTTGTCCTGCTGTCTATTTCTGGATTATTAGGGCTGGCTCACTCTATCTAACCCCTGTATCTCTCTACTCTTCTCTCACCCTGGACAGCAGAATCTTCCTCCCAATCTTCCAAATTGTCTTTAAAAAATTGTTTCACTCATTATTTTTGTGTTTTTTTTCCACTCTGGATTTTGTTTACACTTATTATTTCAAAGTATTTGGAATGGTTTAGAGGAGAACTGGGACAAATCCCTGCCTTTACTCAGCCATCTTGACCCCCTCCCCCAAAACCCTTTTCATAAACCTCCACTAATATGCTTCCCCATTGATTTTTAGAATCAACCAAATACCATATAGAGAGGGTGTTAGATGTTGATTCAAGAAGAAGGGTTCAAATTTGATATTTATCACTTATTTCTGTTGTGTATCTCTGGGCACATTACTTTTGAGTTCTAGATCAGAGGTGGAGCTAGGCATATAGGTGTTATTACATTTAGATGGTCAGGAAGTATTCAGGTGACAGTTATGCAACTGAAAGTCAGGTCCACAGATCAGGAACAAGAAAAAATGAGAAAACTATGTGTACAATATAGTTGCCAAAGCCAGCAACTTCTATACTTAAGGATGATATCACAATAAAACAAAACTATTTAGTATAGGAAGCAAGAAAGCATAGGGTGGAGCCAAGATAGCTGAGAGAAGGTAGGAAATTCCAACAACTCTCCCCCAGACCACTCCAAATGCCTTTAAATAATGACTATAACCAAATTGTAGAGGTTGGAACCCACAGAAAGAATAAGTAAAACAACTTTCTGGCCCAAGACAACTTGGAAGATCCACTGGAAAAGTCTTTTACACTGTGTTTGAAAATGGCTGCAGTGCAGATGTAGTGAACCAGCTCCAGTCACCCAGGAACAGGCCATAGGGAAGCTGGGTCCCTGGGGGTACCTATGTCTATGAAAACTAGGGTGGTTTTCATACTTCTCAACCTAGGAATTGCCAAGGACAACCTGTAAGGTCAGTGGGAAAACTCTGTCATGTCAGAGTAAGTGAGGAGCCCAGTCTAGTTGCATGCCTCAGTGCAGCCCCAGTCCCAGGGATCAGGAGTGGGCTTGGGGAGACATCTGGTAGGGAGACACCCAGCAAATGCTCCCAAAGTACTCAGCCCACAAATGGAAAGGGGGCAGGGGAGGCTGCAGAGGTTTCTCTGCTATCTCTGAGGCAAGACTGTTACTTTGTCCATACTCAGATTCCAGTCTCAAAAAAGGGAATATTTACTCCAGAATGGAACAGGGACTCACCTTGTAGTTCCCAGGGAAGAAGGAGAAGCTTGTGGTCATCCACAGAACAGAATAGAGCACAGGCAAGAGAGTGGTCAGAGCCTCTCATAAGACCTTGAAGGAAATGAGAACCTTGGGGGATATACCTGAAAACAGCTACAAAAACCCTCAAAATCTTGGGAAAGTGCCTTCTCCACCCTGAAAACAGAAGTCTACCCTAACAAAGAGTTAAAAAATCAAGTCATAGGATGGGGAAATGAGCAAACAATAGAAGAGAGCAAATCTGACCATAGACAATTAACTTTGATTCCATGGAGGATCAAAATACACACTCAGAGGATAACAAAGTTAAGGCTTCTGTATCCAAAGCCTCCAAGATATATATGAATTTATCTCAAGCTATGGAAGAGATTGAAAAAGATTTTGAAAATCAAGTAAGGGAAGTAGTGCAAAAATTGGGAAGAGAAATGAGAGCAATACAGGAAATCATGAAAACCAAGTCAGCAGTTTGGTGAAGGAGATACAAAAAAAAAAAAATAATATCTTAAAAACTAGTTTAGATCAAATGGAAAAAGCAGTCCAAATGGTCAATGAGGCAAAGATTGCCTTCAAAAGTAGAATTGGCCAGATGGAAAAGGAGGTTTAAAAAGCTCCTTTAAAATGGAACCAAATAGGTAGCTGATGACTTGCTATAAATCCAGAAACAATAAAACAAAACCAAAAGAATGAAAAATGAGAAGAAAATGTGAAATGGAAAAACTACTGACCTGGAAAACAGATTTAGTGGAGATAATTAAAAAAATATTGGGCTATTTGAAAGTCATGACCAGGAAAAGAACCTAGATTTCATTTTTGATTTTTTGGTTTTTGCAAGGCAATGGAGTTAAGTGACTTGCCCAAGCTCACATAACTAGGTAATTATTAAATGACTGAGGCTGGATTTGAACTCAGGTCCTCCCGATTCCAGGACCAGTACTCTATCCACTGTACCATCTAACTGCCCCCACTAGACTTCATTTTTAAAAAAACTCAGAAAAATTTTCCTGATATCCTAGCAGCAGAGGGCAAATAGGAATTGAAAGAATCCATTAATAACCTCCTGAAAAAGATTCCAAAATAAAAATTCACAGAAATAGTATAGTCAAATTCCAGAACTCCCAAGTCAAGGAGAAAAATATCACAAGCAGCCAGAAAGAAATAATTAAAATATTGTTTGAATTTAGCAGCTTCTACTTTAAGAGCTTGTAGAGCTTGGAATATGATATTCTGGGAGACAAAAGAGCTTTGGATTACAACCAAGAATCAGCTACCCAGCAAACCTAAATATACTCTTCCAGGGAAAAGATGGATATTGAAATAAATAGAGAACTTTCAAACTTTCCTGTTGAAATGATGTGAGCTAATCAGAAAGTTTGATCTTCAAGTACAGGACTCAAGTGAATAATAGACAAGGGGGAATGGGAAGGACAAATCATGGAGGACTTAATGATATTGAACTATTAGTATACCTGCAACAATGAACCTTTTCATTCATTAGGGCAGTTAGAAGGAATATGTATAGAAAAGGCACAGGAGGGACCTAAATATGAAGGTATAATATATTTTAAAGATGGAGTTAATGGGCAAGTAAGGAACATACTGGGAGAAAGGGAAAGGAAAAGGAGTGTTGGAATGGGCTAAGTTATTTTACTTAAAAGCAGCAAAAAACAGCTTTTGCAATGGAGTGGAAGTGGGAAAGTGAAGGGGGAATGAGTGAGGCTTCACTTTCATTGGAAGTGACTCAGAGAGGAAATAACGTCCACACTCAATTGTGTATAGAAATCTATCTTAAATCTAGAGGAAAAAAAGGAGAGGAAAGGAATGGGAGAAAGGGGATGGGGAGGGGAGGGGTAGGTGATAGAAGAGAGGGAAGACAGTGGGAGAGGATAGTCAGAAACAACATGCTTTTGAGGAAGGATGAGGTGAAAGGTGTGAGAGAATAGAATAAATGGGGATTGAAAAAAAGTAGAATGGAGGGAAATACAGATAGCAATAGCAAATGTAACAAAAAATATTGAAGCAATTTCTCTGATGAAATTATGTTAAAGATTGCCATCCATTCCAAAGACAGAGTTGATGGTTTCTGAATAAAGACAGAAGGACATTTTTCCCTCTTGCTTTATTTTCCTTGAAGTTTCTCTTTCTATGTGTTTGTGTTTGTGTGTGTCTGTTATGTTTGCTTTTACAACAAGACTTGTAGTAATGTGAAAAATTAAGTTAAAAAAATTTTAAAAATGAAACAAGAAGGTAACAATGTTTTTCAGGAACCCAAAGGTGAGCATCAAATTCCAACTTAACCCCAAGCTTTTCTTTATTCAAGCAATAAGAATCAGACTCTCTAGAATAATATGCTTAAATTAATCCTTAAACTGTGGAGATAGAACTAATTGCTTTTACAGAAGAGAAATCATGCACTGCCTCATTGTGGAACAGCAATGTGGATCTAGGAAGTATGTTTACTTGGATGACTTTCTTCCTAAATCTATGTGTACATTCCTAAATCTATGTGTACATTGCTGAGTATTGCCCAAAATTTTTAGATACATAAGAAACCAAAGGGGCTAGAAAATTATGTTGGCATTTCCAAGATTGATTGTTTCAACTTTTATAAGCTCTTTTCAACCTTTTCCTCTTCTTTTAGGTATTCCTCTTTCAGAGATTGTTGGAAACTGTATGTTGACATTCATAAGAAAATTATGAAGAAAACTATTCGAAAAGCTTACTCTGTAAGAGCAGACACCTACATCTGTGCTCAACTAGAAAACAGAATTTGATTTAGCCCATGCAAGATTGGGCAGGCAGGCAATGAATCCTCATCAATTCTTTTTAATCCTGTGACTCTTTTTGTCTCAGTTTTCTTATCTGCAAATAAGGGAGTTTGGATTTGTGTCAAATGATAATCATGTCAACAGGCTATGAGGATTGAAGAAGAGAAAATTTACCTTAGGGACATAATGGCTATCTTTAACTATTTTAAAGGCTATTGAAGAGAAATATTCTGTTTAGCTGGGAAGGGAATAGCATGGAGTTTCAGAAAGACAAATTTACAATTGTTACAGGAAAGAACTAATTAACAATAAGAGAAGTCTTCAAACTGAAATCAGTCGTGTGGGAATGATAATGGGGTCTCTTCACCAGAGATTTTTCAGCAAACATTGATGACCACTTGCTGGACATAATTTAGAGATTTTTTTTCACAACCATCTTGGCCTAGATAGCCTCTTAGATTTCTCCTAACACTTGAAAGACTTGGACTATGGACATCACAGCTAAAATTATTTATATATCTAATATTCCACATTCAAATAAAGAGGCTGTCAGACAACAAAGGGGGAACCAAATAAGAACAGAATTTTCATCTTAGAACTTTTACATATAAAGTCAGAAATAATTGACAAAATTTCATAAAATTATTTTTTGCATTTAATCAAATGCCTCCACCTCCATTTTCCTGTGGGTGATTTGTATTTTCTTTTGTTTATTGCCTTCCTTGATTTAAGTTCTGTGAAGTTTCCTACATTTTGATGTTCAAAATTTTCAATTTGTCATATTATTTTGGGAGATCTGTGATCACTATGTAGTGTCAATTCTGTCTTCAAGATCAATGACTTTTACTTGTATAGATATCACTAAAATTATTGCTATTTGCTTCTCTTCTAGATTATTCTTCACTTCAATATATTTGTAGGATTAATATAATGTTCTCTCTTTTTCTACTTAAGGCTTATCACTGGTTTCAAGATTCCTAATTATTTTAACTATGATACCCTAAATTCTGCCATTTCCCCCTTCTAATTTGTCTTAAAATTCTTTTGTCTCTTTTGAAACTATCTGGAAAGTTTTGCCTGAGGTTCCATGTTCTGGAATCCACCAGGTTTTATGTTTTAATGGGTTTTAGTTACCTTTATTTCTTGAAATACTAAAAAAGAGTTTGTAATCATTTGTGTATTTTGATACTTTCTTCCTTCTAATTTGAATATCTTCTCTGTTGATTCAATTCTTTGTATTATATGTCTTCAAGTGAATTTCTTTCCTCTTGAAATCTTTTATGATCTTTTCCCCATATTCCCTTGACATTTACTTTCTACTTCTTCCCCTTTTGATGAATCTCAGTAATGAAAAAGAACTTCACTCTTTTTCCATATTAGGGTGTTTAGATATCAGTGACTTTGGTTCACATCCCAAAGTTTCTTGGGGAGAAGTCTGGTCAGCCTAGCCAAATTTCAGTCACTTTTTCTTCAGACCTGCTACAGTAGACTCTGCCCTAGTTTATTCTGTTTTTGTTTTCTGACTGAGCTGGATCAGCATCTATTTATTCCCTTTCATGTATTTGTGGAGCGTGGGATGGATGTTATGGATTCCTCCCACCTTGGAGTTCCCTAAAACCAGAGTGGATAAAGTTAGAGAGAAATCCACCTACCTTTCCTATAATTTCCTTTTCACCTATTTAAACATTCAAAGTACATTTCTTGTTAAAACTGATTGGAGAGCTAAGGGCAGAGTACTCACAATTACATTTCATTTTTCCATGCTGCATTTATATGGAGTTGGGAGGATAGAGTGCTAGATTAAGAGCCAGAAATACATAAGTTTGAATCCTGATTCAAACACTTATTGATTATATGATGTTGGGCAAATAACATAACATTCTTTTACATCAGATTTCTCAACTATAAAATAGAAGACAATAATTAACCACTTTCCAGAATTGTTGTGAAGTTTGAAAGGATGTAAAATCTTTTTGCAAAATCTAGAGCATGATATAAATGATAGTTCTCTTTGTTATTAATAATATAAAATACCTCTTAAAAGAAAAATACCTTTAAAAGAAAAAAGTTAAAGAAGTGGGGTTATTTTTATGAAGTTATAGAAGAAACTTGCTTAAGTTTTCTCAACTCAATTTGAATCCTGCCTTAGTCATCTATAATCCATGTTACCCTTGGCAAATCATTTAACTTTTATCTGACTCAGTTTCTATATCTTTAAAACTCAATTCAAAAAATACTTATTAAGAACCTACTATGTGCTAGGTGATGTACTAATACTGGAGAATCCAATGTAAGTATATAAAACACAAACACACAAAAGAAAATAGGAAAGTAGGGGAGGAGAGATATCAGGAAGATCTAGTATGTAGGGCATTTTGTTCTTTGCTGGTGAAAAAAATAGGGCAGTAGATACAAAGTGGAATGCTTTCAAAAGTCTACTTTCTACTCTCTAAAAAGGAAGGTATTGGGTGGAGAATGATAGAATGATTCTCCATCTTCATACCATCTTCCTTTAAATCAGAAGGAAGAAGAGGCTGAGGATTTATAAGGATAATGCTAGGATCTAGTTTCTGGAGTTATTGTGATGATTTAATGAAAGAATATGTTGTAAAGTGTTTTGCAAACTTTAAAGTTCCATGTAAATATTTGCTATTATTATTAATAATGTTAATTATAGTAGCTAACATTTACATAGTGCAAAGCTCTTAGTGTCATTTTCATCATCATCACCATCCTTACTGGACCAAATTGCATGGTGAGAGACTGATTGGAAAGAAGCAATAGTATAAGTTAAACTAAAGTGAAACCATTAAATAAAGTCCTTGGAATTTTTAATGGAAAATAGCCGAGTATAAGAGCCTCATCAAATAGAATTACTTCTATTTCAATTTTAACCTCATCTTAAGTTAATAGGTAAAGAAAGTCAGTTTTAAACTCAGATTTCTTAAAATCTAAATGATTACGCTTACCACTATTTCATTCTATTTCAGAATATAACTATTTTCTTCCCTTGAAGTTTTTCTTAAGAGAGAAGTGAGCAGTTTAATGGTCCTTTGGGTCAGCAAGTTCTTTTGTTTTAAAAGATGGTTTCTGAAGATCTCATAGAGAAAGAAGTAGTGTTATATATATGGGGGAAGGACATGTATTTAAGAGTCAAAGAACCCGAGTTCAAATCTGTTGCAGACAAATGCTTATCCTTGAATAAGTCACTTAACTTAGGCCTTTAATTTCTTCATCTTTAAAGAGGTTGTCATAATACATTGCCTTTAAACCCTTACTGTTCAAAATTTGTGATTCTATAATGGACAGAGCTTCACTAGGGAATTTTGTACCTTTGTTACTCAAGCATAAGTTTCCACAAAGCAGCATATTAGTGTATGGAGTAGGAGGAATGTGACTTTACAAACACTTAAAATCCCTCATTACAGAAGCTGTGGAAAAGATTCCATTGTGACATGCTAGGGCAAAGTAAAGTCATTTATACACTTGTCCCTACCTTTCAGAGTACCTGGTCTTAGCTTCCTGGAGTTCTTCCATTCTAAACATTTCCATTTTCTAATATCCATGCATACCAAAATTAATAACTACCAACTTAGTGAGCAAAAATTTGGCAGTCCCACTGTCACCGAAATAAGATGTGCCCAAATAAAGCAAGAAAAGAATAATTCAACTGTTCCAATTTTTATTTGGATATTTTTTCCATCAATAATTGTTAGAAGACTTCCAGCCAAGCAGAGTTCTAAAGTCCCCTGATCTTTCCCCATCTATGATATGAAACAAGCCTCTTAACGGAAATCCGATCCACAAAACCCAGAAAGAAAAGCCAGAAGAAAGAACATCTACCTCAGGATTTGTTTTCTGTGGTCCTGGGTGGGTCCAGGCTCAGAGGCTGGATCAGCCCCGGATCAACCTGTTTAGTGGTGGTGTTGGAGCCCAGGAGCCTGAGGACCTGAGAGCCAGACCTGCTTGATCAGCAGGGCTAGAGCCTGGTCAACCAAGGGGGCTTGGGTCAACTAGGGAGCAGAGGCATTGGTGTTGGCGCTGACCCTCTGGAGCTTGTCTATAGGGCTGGGGGGGAGAGCTCCAGTGCAGCAGAGGACATCATCCCTGGGCTTCTCTGGTCTAAGGAACATTGAGTCTACTCCTCTATTGTGGCTGAGACATCTTCCCAGAACAAACACAATTACAGACTACTTCTGCCCCAGGCACAGGTGTGTGAGCAGAAGAACCAGCCCAGCTGACAATAGGGAGAGGGATGACCTCACCCCAGGGTAGAGCCCACCATTTCTTGAAGACAAAAGTATTTAACAGCTTCAATCATGCCCTCCAGGCTAAGGGAGAAGACCTCAATCAAGGTCATAGACACTACAGAGAAAGCAACCAGCACATTCTATAGGCCAGTTGGAAATATTGCACTCAGTGAGTAAAGCCTTTAGGGATCCCAACACCAAACCTCTGTGAACCAGCCCCTCCCCAACTCAAGGTCTTAGCAAAATGAGGAAAGGTCAGTGGAAAGGTGAATCCATGGAAAAATTCTTGGAAGGAAAAGACCTAACAGAGAGATCTAGAACCTCTGAGGAGAATATGATCTGGTCTCCAGCACAGAAAGACTTCCTTGAAGAAATCAGGAAGGAGTTTAAAAATAAATTGGAAAATTTGGGAGTCAATTAACACCTTGAAACAAGAAAACAAATCATTGGAAAATACAATTGGACAAATACAAAATGAGAATAATTCTCTCAGATCCTCAACTGGGCAAATACAAAAAGAAAATAATTCTCTCAAAACCTCAATTGGTCAAATGGAAATGTCTTTCAAAAGTAGAATTGACCAATTGGAAAAGGAATTGCCAAAGGTAAATGAAGAAAACTCCTCTCTAAAAAAAAGGAATGGAGTCTGTAGAAACTAATGACTTCATGAGACAGCAAGAGCCTGTTAAACAAAATCAAAAAATAGGAAAAAATGTAAAATACCTCATCAGCAAAACCACTGACCTTGAGAATAGATCAAGGAGGGGCAACCTGAGGATTGTTGGACTTCCTGAAAACATTGAAGAGAAAAAAAGCCTGGACTTAATATTACAGGATCTAGTGATAAAAAGTTGCCCTGATATCATGGAACAAGAGGACAAAGTAGTTAATGAAAGAATACATAGATCCCCTTCAGAAAGAGATCCTAAAATGAAAACACCAAGGAATGTTTAGCCAAATTCCAGAATTATCAGATAAAAGAGAAATTCCTGCAAGCAGTAAGAAAGAAACAATTTAAAAATCCAAGGAGCCACAGTAAAATATAAAAGTCATATGCAATATTGGATCAAGTAAGGGACCTGGCTGCATCAACATTAAGGTATCAAAGATCCTGCAATGACATATTCCGAAGAGCACAGGAGCTTGGAATGCAGCCAGGAATCCACTATCCCAGAAAGTGGAGCCTTCTTTTTTTAGGGGAAAAGATGGGCATTTAATGAAATGGAAGAATTTGAAAAATTTCTGATAAAAGAACAGAGCTAAATAGAAAATTTGAACATCAAACAGGAGGTTCAAGACACACATGAAAAGGTTAAAAAAAGGGGGGGTAAAGAAAAAAACTGCTATCCAATAAGTTGAAACTGAGAATTGTAACTCTAACAGAGAGAATATACCTAGCCAGAAGTGATGAACACTCATGACTTATCCATGAGACTGCTATCCAATGGGAAGAAACTGGCTATAACCCTACTTGGGAGAAAGACTCTAATAACTCTCATGAATTGTAACTCTGTTAGATAGAATATACTTAGCTAGAAGTGATGTATACTCACAATTTTCTATAACTTAGCTAGAATGATTTAGAATACCACCTCCTTAAAAAAGAGGGACAGGAAGGAGATGGGAGGATGGAGGGGGCTGAATGGAGTAAATCTCATTACACTAAGAGGTGCAAAATACCTATGGCAATAGAGGGGAAGAAGGGAGGATGAGAAACACTTGAATCTTCTTCTTATCAGACTTGGCTTAAAGTTAACTTACACACATACTCAGTTAACTTAAAAAATGTCTAACCTCTCAAGTATTAAAAGGGGGGAAAGGGATGGTGGGGGATGGAGAAAGGGAGGGGGAGAAAAAAGGGGAACTAACAGAAGGAAAGGAAGAAGGGGAAAAGGGAAAGGGGGGAAGGGGAGGGGGTTGATATTAGAGGGCAAACACACTGAAGGTGTCAGTATTCAGAAACAAAACCCTGGGCAATATGGATAAAGGGAAAAAAGGGGAAAAATACAAGCATATACAAGGTAGCATGGGGGACCATAAAGAGTTAGTAATTATAACTTTGAATGCACATGGGATGAACTTTCCCTTAAAATGTAAGTGAATAGCAGAGTGGATTAAAAATCAGAATCCTACTTTATGCTGCTCACAAGAAACTCATTTGAAGCAGAGAGATACATATAGAGTAAAGGTAAAAGGACAGAGCAAAATATATTGTGCTTCACCTGAAGTGAAAAAAGCAGGGGTAGCAATCTTTATCTCAGACAAAGCGGCTACAAAAATAGATAGCATTAAAAGAGATAAGGAAGGAAACTATAACCACCTAAAAGGTACCATAAACAATAAAGTAATTTCAATACTGAATATATATGCACCCAATGAGATAGCATCTAAATTCTTGGAGGAGGAGCTGAAAGAATTACAGGAAGACATAGACAGCAAAACTCTACTAGTGGGAGACTTCAACCTCCCACTCTCAGATCTAAATAAATCAAATCATAAAATAAACAAGAAAAAGTTAAGGAGGTAAATTAGATTGTTAGAATATACGATAGACTTTTGGAGGAAATTGAATGGGAATAGAAAGGAATATACCTTTTTCTCTGAAGTACATGGTACTTATACAAAAATTGACCATGTACTAGGGCACAAAAACCTAATGATCAACTGCAGAAAGGCAAAATAGTGAATACATCTTTCTCACATCACAATGCAATAAAAGTCATATGCAATATTGGATCAAGGAGATATAGACCCAGAACCAATTGGAAACTGAATAACCTCATTTTAAAGAATGAGTGGATCAAAAAACAAATTATAGAAATAATTATTTTATCCTAGGTAATGACAATAATGAAACAACAAACCAAAACCTATGGGATTCATTTAAAGTGGCTTTCAGGGGATATATTATATCTTTAAATGCTTACATGAATAAATTAGAGAAAGAGGAAATCAATTAACTAAACACGCAACTAAAAGAATTAGAGAAAGAACAAATTAAAAATCCCCAATTAAATACCAAATTACAAATTGTAAAAATTAAAGGAGAAAATAATATTAAAACAAAAAAACCTATTGAATTAATAAATAAAACCAAAAGGTGGTTTTATGAAAAAACCAATAAAATTGATAAGCCTCTGGTCAATTTGATTTAAAAAAAGAAAGAAGAAAACCAAATTTCTAGTATCTTAAATGAAAAAGGTTAATTCACTACCAGTGAGGAGTTAATTAAAGTAATAATTCAG
The DNA here is from genome assembly GCF_037893015.1 of Macrotis lagotis. Taxonomy (NCBI): domain Eukaryota; kingdom Metazoa; phylum Chordata; class Mammalia; order Peramelemorphia; family Peramelidae; genus Macrotis; species Macrotis lagotis. The sequence continues at coordinate 136,970,274 of NC_133658.1, forward strand.
GATTATTTTACCCAACTCTATGCCAACAAATTTGACAATCTAAGTGAAATGGATGAATATTTACAAAAATTTAAGTTGCCTAGGTTAAATGAAGAGGAGATTAAATACCTAAGGAACCCTAACCCTATCTCAGAAAAAGAAATTCAACAAGCCATCACTGAACTCCTTAAGAAAAAAATCTCCAAGGCCTGATGGATTCACAAGTGAATTCTCCCAAACATTTAAGGAGCAATTGATTCCAATTCTATATAAACTCTTTGGAAAAATAGGGGAAGACCGAACTCTATCTCTTTCTATGAAACCAATATGGTGCTGATACCTAAACCAGGGAGAGTTAAACCAGAGAAAGAAAATTATAGACCTATGTCCCTGATGAATATAGATGCAAAAATCTTAAATAAAATCTTAGCAAAACGATTACAACAAGTTATAATTGGGATAATACATTTTGACCAAGTAGGATTCATCCCAGGAATACACGATTGGTTCAATATTAGAAAACTTAGGTTTCAGAAATTATATGATCATATCAATAGATGCTGAAAAAGCTTTTGACAAAATACAACACCCATTCCTACTAAAAACACTAGAGAATGTAGGAATAAATGGACTTTCCTTAGAATAATTAGCATTTTCTATCTGAAACCATCAACAAGCATTGTGTTCAATGAGGAGAGGCTAGAGGCATTCCCAATAAGATCAGGGGTGAAACAAAGATGCCCATTATCACCACTACTATTGAATATCATATTAGAAATGTTAGCTTCAGCAATTAGAGAAGAAAAAGAAGTTGAAAGAATTAGAATTGGGAAGGAAGAGACAAAACTCTCACTCTTTGTAGATGACATGAGAGTATACTTGAGAATCCCAAGAAATTATCCAAAAAACTACTGGAAACAATTAGCAATTTTAGCAAAGTTGTAGGATATAAAATGAATCCTCATAAATCCTCAACATTTCTATATATGACTAGCAAGATACAGCAAGGAAGAGCTAGAAAGAGAAATCCCATTCAAAGTAACCTCAGACAATATAAAATAACTGTGAGTCTATTTGCCAAGGCTGATTCAGAAACTCTTTTTAAACAATTATAAAACACTTCCCCACAAATTAAATCAGATTTAGATAAATGGCAAACATCAACTGCTCATGGAGTAGAGCTAATATAATAAAAATGACAATTCTACCAAAACTAAACTATCTGTCTAGTGCCCTACCAATCAAAATTCCAAAAAATTACTTTAATGAGTTAGAAAAAGTTGTAAGTAAATTCATATGGAAAAATAAAAAGTCAAGAATTTCCAGGAATTTAATGAAAAAAAGTGCAAAAGAAGGGGGTTTAGTCCTACCCAATCTAAAATTATATTATAAAGTGTTAGTTATCAAAACTGTCTGATATTGGCTAAGAAATACAGTCGTGGACCATTGGAATAGACTAGCTGCAATAGCAGAAAATGATTAGAGTAATTGGCTGTTTGATAAACTCAAAGAGTCCAGCTATTGGGATAAGAACTCACTGTCTGATAAAAACTGCTGGAAAAATTGGAAGTTAGAATGGAAGAAACTAAGATTAGACCAATACCTCACACCCTATACCAAAATAAGATCTAAATGAATACAGGATTTAGGCATAAAAAAAATAGTGTAAGCAAATTAGAAGATCAAAGACTAGTTTACCTGTCATATCTATTAAAAGGGAAACAGTTTATGGAAGGAAGAGATGGAGTACATCACTAAAAACAAACTAGATGATTTTGATTACATTAAATCAAGAAACTTTTACACAGGTAAAACCACTGTAACCAAGATCAAAGGAAATGTAGTAAACTGGGAAACAAACTTTACAGCTAATGTTTCTGACAAAGGACTCATTTCTAAAATGTACAGAAAACTGAGTCATATTTTTAAAATAAAAGTTATTCCCCAATTGACAAATGATCAAACGATATGCAAAGGTAATTTACAGATGGGAAGAACAAAGCAATCCATAGTCATATGAAAAATTGCTCTAAATCATTACTTATTAGAGAAATGCAAATTAAAGCTTCTCTGAGGTACCACCTCATGCCTCTGAGTGGCCAATATGAGCCGAAAGATAATGGTCATTGTTGGAAGGGTTGTAGGAAATCCTGGTGGTGCTGTGAACTCATCTAAACATTCTGGAGAGAAATTTGGAACTAAGCCCAAAGGGCCACAAAAATGTGCATACCCTTTGACCCAGCAATACCACTACTGGGTCTATACCCTGAAGAGATGATGAAAAAGGGTAAAACACATCACTTGTACAAAATATTCATAGCAGCCCTGTTTGTGGTGGCAAAGAATTGGAAATCAAGTAAATGTCCTTCAATTGGGGAATGGCTTAACAAGCTGTGGTATATGTTTGCCATGGAACACTATTGTTCTATTAGAAACAAAGAGGGATGGGAATTCAGGGAAGCCTGGAGTGATTTGCATGAACTGATGCTGAGCAAGATGAACAGAACCAGAAAAACTCTGTACACCCTATCAGCAACATGGAGGCAATGATCAACCTTGATTGACTTGCTCATTTCATCAGTGCAACAATCAGGGACAATTTTGGACTGTCTGCAATGGAGAATACCATCTGTTTCCAGATGAACAACCATGAAGTTTGAACAAAGTCCAAGGGTTATTTCCTTTAATTTAGGGGAAAAAAAACTATCTCATTGTCTGATCTTGTTATCTCTTATACTTTATGTTTCTTCCTTAAGGATATGATTTCTCTCTCATAACACTCAGTTTGGGTCAATGTACAACATGGAAACAATGTAAAGCCTGACAAATTGCTTTTTGTGGGGGTTGGGGGGGGGAGTAAGATTAGGGGGAAAATTGTAAAACTCAAAATAAATAAAATCTTTAATTAAAAAAAAGAATTGTTAGAAGATTTAGCCAAGTGGCTCATTCTGTGGTGATAGGTCAATAAGGAAGAAGGGGAAGTGCATTGAAAAAAGAAAAGTTTAGACAAACCCAATGAAACTGAGTGGAACAAAATGTGCTTCCTTTGAGTCAAGATAGTTCCTTACATTTATAACTTCTTTAACAAAGAGCTGGGCACCTATACAGGTAGTTTCCAGGGCAGAGCCAAGATGGTAGCATGAAGGCAGGAATTCCTGGAAACTCATTCCCCAAAAAACTCCTAAGCCATCTAATTATGACCCTAGCCAAAATTTAGAGGGGCAGAATTCAGGGAAAGACTGAGTGAAACAATTACCCAGTCCAAGAAAACTTAGAGGTTCCACAGCAAAGTTTTGTTCCTCTGGGCCTGATGGATGGAAAAAGCTGCAGTACAGCACAACCCAGGTCCATTACTGGAGGGGGCAGTTTCCAGACTTCTTGGCCCAGGGACCATTGGGGACAGCTTGAAGGGCTGGTGAGAGAACTCTGCCACATCGCAGTGAGTACACATTAGAGCACCCACCTCAGAGCAGTCCTTCGGTGAGAACCTGCAGCAGGAGTAAGCAGAGCCACCCAGTACATCCAGAGCTCTCAGCACATAGATGGTAAGGGGTTTGGGGGAGACTGCAGAGGTCTATCTACTCTCCTTTGGGCAGTATTCAGCTGTTTGTCAACACTCAGATCCAGGTCACTGTCTGAGTTCCCATACTTTCATAGAGAAGCAGGGACTCTCCTCACAGCCACAGGGCAGAGGGGAGGGCCTGAACACAGACAAGAGAGTAGTCAGAGCCTCTCATAAGACCTTAGAAGAATTAAGATCCCTGTGAGTTGTCCCCAAAACTCCCAAAGCCTTGGAAGTTCAGTAAATCAGTCATAGGCTAAAGAAATGAAGAAGATTCTGACCATGGAAAATTACTTTGGTCTCATGGAGGATCAAAATAAATACTCAGTTGACAACAAAATCAATGCATCTGTACCCAAAACCTCCACAAGAAATAGAAAAATGGGTTCAGGCTGTGGATGAGCTCCAAAAAAGACTTTGAAAAGCAATTAAGGGAGGTAGAGAAAAAATTGGGAGGAGAAATGAGAACAATGCAGATAAATCATGAAAAGCAAGTCAACAGCTTGCTGAAAGAAATGCAAAAATATCCTGAAGAAAATGGCATAATAAAAACAAATTTAGGCTACATGGAAAAAGCAACACAAAAGGCAAATGAGGAGAACAATGTCTTAAAATGCAGAATTGACCAGCTGGAAAAGGAGATTAAAAAAAAATTCTCTGAAGAAGAGAATTCAGGAACTCATTCAAGAACTCAGGAAGAAATAAAACTTTACCAATACCCCCCACCCCCCAAAAAAGAAGAAAATGTGAAATATCTCATTGGAAAACAACTGATCTTGAAAACAGATCCAGAAGAGATAATTTAAAAATTATTTGGCAACCTGAAAGTCATGATCAGGAAAAGAGCCTAGGTTTCATTTTTCAAAAAATAATAGAGCAAAATTGACCTGAGATCCTAGAAGCAGAGGGTAAAACAGAAATTGAGGGAATTCATCCATCACCTCCTGAAAGATACCCCAAAAGAAAAACTTCAAGGAATATTATAGACAAACTCCACAACTCCCAAGTCAAAGAGAAAATACTAAAAACTTCCAGAAACAAGTAATTCAGCTTCCATGGCTCTATAGTCAGGATGACACAGGATCTGGCAGCATCTACATTAGGGTCTCATAGGGCTTAAAATATAATATTCTGAAAGGCAAAAGAGCTTGGTTTACAACTGAGAATCAACTACCCTGCAAAACTGAACATCCTTTTTCAGGCAAAAAGATGGACTTTCAATGAAACAGGGAACTTTCAAACTTTCCTATTGAAACAACCAGAGCTGAACAGAAAGTTTGATCTCTAAGTACAGGGCACATGGGAAACATAGAGGGGGTGAAAGAGGACTAATTAAGAGGAATTTAATGATGTTGAACTGTTTGTATTCCTCCATGGGAAGAAGATACTGATAACTCATGAACTTTTTCATTTATAAGAGCAGTTAGAAGGAGCAAAAAATAGACAAGGCACAGGAAGGAACGGAATATAATAGTATAATATAGTAAAAAGATGGAGTTAATGGGTGATAGAGAAAAGTACTGAGGCAAAAAGAAAGAAGAGGAAGAAGGAGCTAAGATATTTCACATAAGAGTCAAAAAAAGAGCTTTTACAATGGAGTGGAATGGAAGAAAGGCAGGGGTAATGAGTGAGCCTTCATTCTCATCAGAAATGACTCAGAGAGGAAATAACATACACACTTTGATAGAGTATAGAAATAGCTTACCCTAGAGAAAAATGAGAGGAAAGGGATGGGATAAAGGGGAATGAGGGGGAGAGAAGGGGTGGAGTAGATGAAAGAAGAGAGGGAAGATTGTGGGAGAGGGTACTCAGATACAACACACTTCAGAACAGGGACAGGATGAAAGCAGAGAGAGAATTTTATAGCTGAGAGTGGGGAGGAATAGAGTGGAGGGAAATACAGCTAGTGATAGCAACTGTGGGAAAAATATTTAAGCAACTTCTCTAGCTATGATGGGGAAGGTAACTCATCCTACAGACAGAGCCATTGGAATCTGAACACAGACTGAAGTTCACATGTTTTTTTCACTCTCATTATTCTTGAGGTTTGTCATCTTTTTTTGGGGGGAGGGGGGTTTATGATTGCTCTCACAACAAGATTATTATAATAAAATAAAATAAACAAAAAAGTAGTTTCCAAAATAAAAGAATTGATGGAAAAGAATATATCAGTGAGAATGGTAAAACTCTCTCAAGTCAACAAGTCAACAAGCATTTATTAAGCACTTATGTTGGGCATAATTCTTAAGAACTGAGTGAGAGAAGGAGGAAGAGGAGAACAAGAACAAGAAGATACCCCATGCATAACATTTTTCTCTTTTAAAAAATTACATGGCTTTTTTTTCTTATATATTAGTAAATGGGGTAGATAGACCAGTAGATCACAGGAGAGCTAGATATAGTCATTATTTGATCTGATAATAGTAATTACAATAATAATAATAATAGTTAACATTTATACAATACTTTTAAGCAATTACAATTATTTTCTCATTTACGCCTCAAAACAACCCTAGCAGGTAAGTGATGTTATGGTTTCCATCTTGTTGATAAAGAAATAGGCAAAAGAGGTTGATTGACATGTGAGGGTCACACTAGTAACTAGTCCATTACAACTATTAAGAATCTGATGACAGATTTGAACTCAGGTCTTCTGATTCCAGGCCCAGAGCTCAGTTGCCCAGCTACCTCTTGCAATCTATGGTGTTGCTACAAGTGAAACTGAAGATGTGGTTACACAATTAGGCAAATGACAATACTTATATTTACTATGTAAGCTATGCCTTGTGTCTAATTGCATATGTTTATTGATGCATGTGGTAATTACTGTATATTTGTGTTCCATTGATACATTTGCCTGCTAGCTATGCATAATTTTGCAGTTTATCTATTTGCATATGTTTATGCATATTCTGTTATTATGTAGACCTACAGATGTCATTATTGCATAGCTTTGTTTTGGTTATTATGCATATTAGCTTATATGGATATGCGTATACTATGGTGAAATATATTTGTAATATGGTTTATACTGGAGAGTTATTCAGAATTTTATATTATGGATGAATATGCCCTAAAGCCCTATAGTGGATTTGCTGGAGACAACAAAATTTTAACTGAGGGGAGGATATAAGGGTGTAAAGGATATTATAAAATAATGAACGCTGAGTAGACTTCTTGAACTCTTTGAAACTTTTATAAGCTCATCTGCAAGTAAAAAGGCCACGAAAATATCTGGTAAACCAACTGAGACAAAGATCTTTGTCCCAGGGCATAAGTCACCTCAGTACCTTTTTGCTACACAATTTTGCATGGACCAATAGGAAGCAATTATAGTTAAATAAGAAAACTATCATCATCATCTGAACCTCAATGCTGGTAATGATTATTGGATAAATTCCCATTACCTAGTTATAGTCTACCTGCAGAGGTGAAGATTTGAGGAATGCTTTAAAGACTTGCACTGGGTCGCTCAGAAGTCTCTCACTAAGATGACCCATAGGTGAAGCAGAAACTTGTTGAGAGAACCTTGGCATTATGTTCTTCTGTCTTCTGCCTTGGAGATGATAGACCTCAGAGTTATAGTCCTTCATGGAGAATACTTGGAAGCTTCTATAAGTGATTAAGGAAGGATTCATGCTCTTTCTAAAAAAGAATAGAAGTGCTACATTTGAGGAATTGAATCTGACTCTGAAGCTAGAGATGGTAGAAAATATAAATACCCATTGAAGTTAGTTTCTATGAGTCCTGAGAAAGAGAGAAGAGTCAAAAGGAGTACAGATACTCATGAGATAAGGAGAATTAAGGTTAATGAATATATGGTAAGGATTCTAGCATCTAAGCTCTTTGGACTGAATAGACAATGAGGAGAACTAAGACAAATACTATTAAAGAAATTCTCTGAACTTATCATCCAATATGGTAAGTCTATGTCACTTTTCCCTTTTGCTCTTCCTTATGGAAGTCTAAAGACTTTTTCTCTAGACATGGGAGTAAGAAGAAGTGTAAATTTATTTTCTTTTGCTTTAAGCCTTTGTCTTCATAAACATTTTAAATTATAGGTCTTTGCTAGTCTGCATGTTCATTTGGAAGAAGACAACTGGAAGGTATTCAAAAAAGAGAGGGTGAGAGGTAAATGAAAGAAAGACAGAGCCAGAAAGGAAAATATAGAGACAAGGAGACAGAAAAAGAGAGTTAGAGTTGCTCTAACAGAGTACTCTAAACAGAAACAGAAAGAAATAAAGATTTTTTTTAAGTGGGGTATTTTTGTGAGAGGGTTGTCTATGACTATAGACTCAGAACTAAAAAAGAAATAGAAAGAAATATAGATCCTTTGATAAAGCTTCATGGAGTGGAGAAGGGGTATGAACACCAGAAAATCCATCTAGGTAATGGGTCACTAGCAGAATAAGGAGATAAAATAGGGATGATTGAAGAACCCTGTTCATCATCACACCCTAGAATTTCTAAATTCGTAACACTGAATCTCTAGATAGACTAGGCAGAAGTGGTGATAAATTAATGGTCACTACTAACTGTTGTCCTATATATATCTTTTATTCTTTGTGACTAGACTACTTGAAAGGGCCCTCTACAATAAGTACCTCCATATTTTCTATTCTTAACTCTTCACAATCAGCAAAGAACCATAGGTATGGGAAATATTGAAATAAATTGGAAACAAATTTTGTAAATTTTGTTTGCACTGTTAAAAAAAATCTTCCTTCTTCCTTTATCCCTCTTAAAATATTCCATCCTGACCTTCAGTTTAACCTAGGCCAGGGTAAGGGGCAGCTAGGTTGTGGAGGCACTAGAAACAACATCAGAGACCATGCATTCTTGAATCCCAGACCCTTCCACCACTCCCCAAAAGGCAAACTCTCTATTGCAGGACTTGGGCAACTCCAAAGTCACAGTCTTTTTTCCATCGATCCTGAAGGGGAATTTAAGGAGATTTCAGGAGCTCAAATTCTTCTCCCAGACTTTTGCTGAGCCTGGCAATTGGTCTGCCTAGACTAATTAACAATCCATGTGGTGTTTTCTTTATTCTCTTCTTAACTTTCCTATTACTTTCTTTTATGTTGTAACTTCATTTAATAAATCTCTATTTTCTTTTTATATCTGCATTCTCAGGTCAAGAGTGATTAGTCACAGGTGGAAAATCGAACAGGCATCATCATCATTCCATTGAAACTACTTTCTACAAAGTCATCTTGACTTTTGTATTGTCACTTGATTTCAGTAACTCTGGAGGAGAGAGTGAGGCTGATGATTATTTAACTTAAATCCAATTCATGCACAAGTCAAGACATTGTCCTTATAATGCAGATTAAAAAATGAACAACACCAAGGATTCTGCAGGAGTCGCTATACCGAGAGAAGAATCTCTAAAGTCAGGAGGTGTGAGTTAAGTTTTTTCATGAATATTTCTTACCCATGGGCCTCACTATTATTATGTTCCAATTACTTCTCCCATAGATGCTGTATATATGTATTCTTAAAAGAAGGTTTATTTTTTTGTTAACTTTCTTTTCTATGTTATTTGAGAGTAGTGGTAACTGCCTTCTGGGAACCCAACCTGCCAATTCTAGCAGGAGTTGGGGAATGTTGCTATATTTCCTCCTCCTCCTCCTCCTTTTTCTCCTCCTTTTATTATTTCAAAAAAAATGGGATAATTTACTTTTTTGTCCTCTGCAGTTTTCATTTTTGAGTTGAAATATAGTTTTGAAAGAACAGGCTTTACAAAAGCCTATTGTGTTTTAAAAGGAGCTACTTAACTAGGTCTTTAAACCCAAATAACTCTGGCTTTCATTGAATGGCCAATAATTGCCCCAAACCAAGTCTCTGTGGCTCATTGTTTAGGTTTTGATTGCTCAGAATGAGCATAAACAAAAATTGTTTTCTGTTATGGTAGGAAAATTTTGAAGGTCTTGCCCTCCTACATTGATATCTACAGTAAATTGAACCATCTTTTATCTCAATTCTTACTTAACCCTTATTTATAGAATGGACATGGCCTCAGATTGGGGAAAAATTTTAATTTCAAAAGACCACAGTTACTCATTCATCCTGGTATCATCATTTGCCTTGATCTTTGTCTTGCCATTGGACTTAGAAAACTCTGGGCAGTATGAGGCTGATGAATTTGTGCATCTCTACCTCAATTAAATTTAATCCCATGAGCTAGTCAAGGCATCATTTTCATGATATCAGTCCTCTTCAAGAACAAACAAAATCAAAATGATTTTCTCCAAGATTACCAATGCTCTTAATTGACAAATTCAATATGCTTTTCGCAGTCTCCATTCTTCCTGATATCTTTACATTCTTTCTTACTATGGATCACTCTTGATTAATTGTGACAGAATGATTTATTGAGGAACAGTGTCTACCTGAACAAAAAGAACATGTATTAGATGAGAACAACATACACATTGGGAAGCAATAGACCAAGCATAGAATACTCCAAAAATTGGGTTTTAAGAACTATTCTATATGTTTGTTTGTTTTCAACAAGGGGAGGCAGGAGAATAAGGAAGAATGAAAAGTATCTGGAACTAGGATGTTTGTGCAAGCTCTGCCCATTTGGAGTCAGTATAACCCAGTTAAAACTAATCCTGTGATTTTTGGCACAGAAGTGATCTAGGATTTTGGCACAGAAGTGATCTAGGTTGACCCACTGGACACTGGAAAGGATCACTGATATGTCAAACTCAAGCAACACTTATAAAATCTTCTGATTGATTCTCAAGTTATTTTGACCTCTCCTGAGAATAAAGGAGCTCAGGTAAATCAAGCTGATTAGTAAACTCATTTTTTCCTTCTATTTCCACAGTTTCTTCTCCTTTATACTCTCTTCTCTCTAGTTTTTCAGGATGCCAGTCTCTTCTGGCTCTCCTTTTACAATCCAGACTGCTCCTTCTCAGGCTCTTTGCAGGATATTTATCCACATCACTCTAAACATAGGTGTCCCACTGGATTCTGTCCTAGCCCTTCTTCTCTTCTCTTTTTATACTACTTCTTTAGGTAATCTCAACAACTCTCATGAATTTAATTATCATCTCTATGCTGATAATTCTCAGATCTACCTATCCTACCCCAGCCTCTTTAACTGATGTCCATTCTCATATTTTTAACTGATGAAAAAAATGTAAAGGAAGGTGACCTAGCTCAACCAGATGTAAAAGTATACTTTAAAGCAGTAGTCATCAAAACTGCCTGGTTCTGGTTAAGAAATATAGTAATGGAACAATAGATTAGGATAGGCTCAAAAGAAACCTCAGTAAATGACTACAGCAATCTACTGTTTGACAAACCCAAAGATATCAGCTTCTGGGGATAAGAACTCACTATTTGACAAAAATTGTTGGGAAAAAATGGAAAATAATATGGCAAAAACTAGGCATAGACCTACATCTCACACCCTATACCAAAATAAGGTTGAAATGCATATAGGATTTAGACAAAAGGATGACACCATAGATAAATTAATAGACCAAGAAATACTCTATGGAAAGGGGATAAATTTATGTGATCAAACGAGGATTAGAGTACATTATGAACTGCAAAATGAATGATTTTGATTATATTAAAAATATTTTGCACTAATAAAATCAATGTTACCAAAATTAGAAGGGAAGCAGAAAGCTAGGAAATAATCTTCACAATTAGGAGTTCTAATAAAGGTCTCATTTCTAAAATATATAGAGAATTACATCAAATTTTTATGGTTACAAGTCATTCCCCAATTAATAGGGTCAAAGAATATGAACACAGTTTTCAAATGATGAAATTAAATATATATATATATATATATATATATATATATAAAATAGTATGAAAAAATGCTCCAAATCATTATTGATTAGAGAAATGCAAATTAAAACAACTATGAGATTGAGTGAGATGAGAAAAATGAAAAATGATTAATGTTGGAGAAGTTGTGGGAGGATTGGGATGTTAATGAATTGCTAGTTTAATTGTGAACTTATCTAACCCTTCTGGAAAATATTCATGGAACTATGCCCAAAGAACAATAATAAAAATATTTATTCTCTTTGACCCAGCAATTCCAATTCTAGACCTACAACCAGAAGAAATCAACAACATTTTGAGATGATCAACCTTCATGGAAGCAGCTCCTCTCAACATTTCAGAAAGCAAGGACAACTATATTAGATCAGTTATGGACAATGTTATCCACATCCAGAGGAAGAAAAACAAAACAAAACAAAACAAAAACAAAAACGTGTTCAGAATCTGATGAACACTCTATAAAAATTATCTTTTATGTATCTTTTTCCTCTCATCCTAATTCCTCACTTGGAAAATGACTAATCTAATGTCAACCTGACTGTTCATTGCCAAGGGGAAGGGAGTGGGAAGGGAAGCTGGAAAGAAATTTTGTAACTTAAAAATATACATGTATATATGGATAAAAATAATTAAAATAAATTTTAAAAAATACCCAAGGTTAGGTATTTACAAAATCCTCAAGTTTAAGGCCATTTATAAGCTTTTTCCTTTCTAGTCTTCTTCTCCCTTATTCCCCTGCACACTGTTCATTCCAGTGACACTAGTCTCCTGGGTTTTACACTAATAAAACCACCCTCATCTCCCAAATGAAAGCATTATTTCTTATATTACTTTCTTCTTGGAACTCTTGCCCTCCTTATTTCCATCTACTGACTTTCCTGGTTCATTTATGACTGAATGAAAATCATATTTTCTACAGGATGCCTTTCCCAACCCCTCTAAATTTTGGTCCTCCTCCCTCTTTCAATTATTTCCTATTTGTCTTTTATATCTCTTGCTTGTATATATTTGTTTGATTGTTGTCCCTGCCATCAGACTATGAGCTCTATGAGGGAAGAGACTGTATTTTGCCTCTGATTGTATGTCTAGGACTTAGCATAGTACCTGGATAATAGGAAGTGCTGAGTAAATGTTTACTGATTAATGATATCAGAAAGGAGGGGGAAAGACTGGAAATTTTGCTCTCCTACTTCCTTGAGGAGATTTGTCAAATAATTGGAAAACAGTTTAGAGACTCACTGAACCCATTTAAGAAGATCTCTTCTATGTAATATAGAACCATGAATGGTATAAGGAAATTTGGGGGAGAGAGGAGAAGGGAGAAGGGAGAAAAGTGGAAAAGTGAGACTACTTCTCCCCCTGACTTTCTAGTAAATGAGAACAGCCAGAATGCACAGGAATTTGGGTAAGAGCTATACCTTGGAAAGTCTTTTTATTCAATAAGATGAATGATTAAATATTTTGGGGATTTAAATACATTTATATGACATATGATGAATTTTAGCACATGGGATGTCAGTTGTCATATACTAAGAATTATGTTTGTCATTTTGTGGAGGTTTTCCAGTGAAGTTATGAGCCAGGAACTTGAGAAAATCCCCCTAATAAACTTACCATTTGGGAAGGAAGCATTGTAGAAGAATATACAACTCATAAACTTGCAAATGGGTGAATGTTTAAAACTATCTTTGCACGTAATTGGAAAAAAAATAAAATTAAAATTAAAAAAGTTTATGTCACACTTGAGCCTCTTAAAAATTAAAAAAAGGACCCAGTCTTTATACTCACAGAACTTATACAGCAAAGGAATTAGAAGCACATACAAAGATAACTCTAATGCCTATTAGAATGTAATTCTTTCATGGTTAATGCCTACCATTTCTTTGGAATAGGGAAATTCCCTTGAGGAAAATTTCTCAAATTATACCAGTGCAATTTTTTTTTAACCAAAATACAATGCAGAGCTAGTTGTACTCTGTTTTCTATAATCTATATTAATTGTCTGAGAAACTGAGGTTAGATGACTTGCCCAGGATCACAAAGTTGATATATGCTAGAAGTGAGATTTCAACCTAGGTTTTCTTGACAGTAGGGCTGTCATTCTTAGCACATTGTTCTTTTTTTCATAAGATTTCTATATGAGAGTTAAAGTTAAATAAATATTTGTGGTGGGAAAATAATTTCTATGTGAGGGAATCAGAAGTTTCATAGTAGAAAAGCCATCTACCTGAAATAATGAAAAGAGTGTTTGTTTTGCCTTTGAGGTCGGAGGACCTACCATTATTTCTCCATGTATAAGACATACCCTTTTCTGAAAAATTTGGTGTCTAAAAACTTGGAGCATCTTTTACAGTGGTTGTAGATTTTTTTTACTTGTATTTCCAGCTTTTTTTGTGATTGTCGTCTTGGTGCTTGTTGTTTCACATTTGTTACCAGCATATTAGGTTACATTTTGCCCAGAAATAGCTCAGAAAAAAATTTTCATAGAGTGCTGAATTCAAGTGAAGAGTGATCCAGTTTGCAAAAGTGAATGGAAATCATGCTGCTGAACATCACTTTCACCTTCTACCAACTGAGAAAACAATCCAAGACTCACTAATGGAAGAAGAAACCCTACTGAAAAAGCTAGAAGAAGGCCATGAGAGGCAAGGCAGTCAAATGACTTGAGTTAGAGAGGGAATTGAAGAGATGGACAGAAGAACAAAGAGCCATTGTTATTGCTGTGTCCACAAAGATGGTTCAGTAGGAGACTAGAAGAATTGCTTATGAAAAAGAAGTGACTGATTTTAAAGGAGGACACCATTGATGCTTCCGATTCATGAAAAAGGAATGGTCTAAGCAAGCATCCACACACCAAACTTGTCTAAAAGATGTCTGAAAGTTGTGAGCAGAAGGTCCTTGAGTTTCATGATAATTAAAACTTGAAGTCAATAATTTTATGAAATATATTTTTTTCAAATTTCATGCACCCAAATTAAGGTTCATCTTATAAACGGGAGGGTCTTATACATGGGGAAATACAGTATATTTGAAACCCATTACAGATGCTAACTGTTGGAGTAAACTTTGGAATATCATTCAACTTCTTGATCCTCAAGTTCTTTAACTTCCAAATGGGGGATAAGTGATATGGTCTTTGAGATCAGCTCCAGATCTATGTTCCTCTGAAATATACCTTTGATAAAAGGAGATTTAACTTATATATAATGGGGGAAAGGGTAGGGAAATATATCTTAGGCATAGGAAATGGCCTCCATTGATATAAAATCAGATTATGGGATGAAACAAAAATTAATTAGTAGTCTAAGTTTGACATGGAGTACATCATAGAGTGAATGAAGAAAAGTGGTAGGTAAGGAGAATGGAAAGGTCACCAGGAGTCACATCTCTGGATGGCTTTAGGGCCAACAATAAGTTAATTTGTTTTTTATTTTCTTATATTCAATGAGAGGGCTCTGAAACTTTGTGAACAGTTGATCATGATATGCTCAGACATGTGCATTAGAAAAATTCCATAGGCAGTGGCATGAGTTGTGGATGGGAGAAGGTTGTCTATGGGTAGGAATATAAATTAAGAGGTAATTCTAATAGTCCAAGTATGAGAAATAATGAGATCTTTATTTAGAGCTGAGGCAACAGTAGGGAAAAACAGAATACAGATGGGAGATGTATTGGTGAGTTAGAATTGATAGAACTTAGTGACTGTTAGATGCCAGAGATGATGATGAGAATGTTGCACACTTGGGCATAGGGATTAATTCATTTTTGTTTTTATATAGCTGGTACCCAATTCTGTATCAAGTATATAGTAGGCACTCAATAAATGTAGTTTTCAAATGAAGGAAGAAGAGTGAAAAAAATTGAAATTTCAGACCTGAATGATTGACAAGATGGTAATGCCATCACAGCAAATAGGAAGTATAGAAAAAGGGAAGGTAATTTTATGCATTACACAATGCAGGCAGATGGGGCATAGGGAAATGAGCCATGGCTTTGTATTAAAAACAAAACCAAAAAAAGAGCCTAAGTTTAAATCTTTGTTCTATGACTCACTAACAAGAGACTTCTCTCTCTGTCCTTCTTCAGTTGGAAAATGAGAAGAATAATGTTTGCATAGCACTATCTTAGAATAGATTCAGTGAGCTAATGAATGTGACCAGAAACTGCTATGTAAATACCAGTTATTATTATTTTCCTTACTTGTTCTGGGAACCTTCTTATTTAGGCACTATGCTTATACTGCCTGGCATTGCTATCATTTTGTATATAAAATCTGTGTTCCTAGCAAATCTATAATCCCCTGATGATTGAGAATATTATGTCCCTCTGTAACTTCTTTAGTAATAAGTTCAATAACTTACACATTTAACATTAGTTGCTCATTAATTAAAATATTGATTCAGGAAAATGTGAAAAATTCTTCACATAAAAAAATACTGAGATATCAGGAGGTAGTTCTTGCTGCATTTTGTTTTTACTTTTCCAACAACACATGTTTAAAATATTCAAAACTATTAGTTACTGCTAAGTCCAAAATGCCAGATAAATGTACCTCCTCCATCTCTGTATTCTCAGTATCCAACTCATTATTTTGTAAGGCCCTTTGGTACCTGTAAAATGCTATACAAAAATCTAATTCTGTTTGTCAGTAATTTTGTGTGTGTTCTTACAGCACTGCATTTCAGCCTTGAGTATGTTCCATCTTATTATCACTTACAGATCTGCTGCTTAGGAGGGGACAGTAGGGAGTGATGGTGGTAGTGGGGGATGTTCCCCTCTGGGATTTATATTCTCTGTCTTTGTTCTCTTTCCTGGCTCTCACTGATATACTATAACTAAACATCAATCTTCCATGCTAAGTTCTACCAGTATGGTTTATAGAACTTTAAAAATCAAAAGATGATGAGAGAAAAGACCTCAGAGGTAGCACAGTGAAGTCCTCTTATTTGGCAAGTGAGGAAACTGAGACTCAGCAAAGGCAAATTGATTGCCCTAGGTCACAAACTTAGTAACAGAGTTCTGCATTTCTTCCACTATGCATTGACAAGGAAGCACAGCATAGTGTAGAGCCCACTGGTCTTTAGAATCAGGACCACCCAGATTTGAGACCTTGCTCTGATGTTTACTAATTGGGTGACCCTGGGGAATCCCACCAATTTTATCATATGGAATATTTACTATTATTTCCTATCACTATCTTAATAAATGGAAAGAACTGTGTAAATGTGAATTATTATTATCATATTTCTCTACCTTCCTCCACCACTTCAAACTTTAATTTCTTATAGGGTTCCCATGGGCTTTTTATTTAATTCAAGACCTGCTGCATATTTTCTCCACCCCCCTTTAAATCATGATAAATCACCTTTCCATAGTGTCTCCTCTCAACCCACCTGTCAGGTAAGTAGCATTGAAAGACCATTCAATTTGCATGGGGATGGAGGTGGGGAGAAGGAGGGCTTAGAGAAATTTCAAGTTCTCCTTTTCATAGATCTATTTGCCCAGACAGCAAGAGGTCAAGAAGCCTGAGGTGAGGTATTTTTTTTTCCTGCAGAGAAAAAAGGATATTACTGACTCTTCCCTCTGTGAAGAAGGCAGCTAAGGGGTGAGACTGTCATCCTTGAATGCATAAAAATAACCAACAGCCATGGTTGATCCCTACAACAGATTAGCTCTGTCCTTTTTAATTGCCTAAGCTTTAACACAATAAAAAAGTACCTTCCCTCCCCCCCCTCCTTTCCCTATACATGCCTTCTAGTCTGATGTCTCTTGAATGCCTTCGCAGTGCTATTCAGGCCCTCAGAGACGTCCAGTCATGTATAATGCACCGTAATGGAACCAGCTGCTAAACTAGCCCAGATAATCCTGGTCCTCTGAGACCACATCCAGGCTAGCAAGGCACAGATTAATTCCCTTTCAGATTCTCTCTCAGCATTTGCTGCTGGGGTAAAATCATTTCCAATTACTGACATTGTCTGAAAAGAACCTTGCACACATTTGTGTGCACATGCACACACACACACACACACACACACACACACACACACACACACCCCTACCCTAATGCAGAGAAACAGTACCTTAATGCCTCAGAAAAAGCTAGACACATGAAATAAAACTAATGGAGGCATCAGATTGTTATACATTGGTAAAAAGAGTTATTGATGTAGTCAGAGACAATCCAGGCATTGTCCCCTTAGCTTTTCTCAATCTTATTTGATTGTTCATATACACACACATATCTATATGGGGAAATTTCATATATTTCATCTGTCTGTCTGTCTGTCTGTCTGTCTGTCTCTCTCTCTCTCTCTATATATATATATACATATATATATATATATGAAATTTTACCTAATTTCATTCCAAATTTTTTTATCCTTTGTTTTTTCAAAGTGTTGAGTTTCAAATTTCATCCCTACTTCCTTCCCCTCCCTGCTTTCTGAGACAGTGAGTAATCATATATAGATTGTGCAAGTGTAATTATGTGAAACATTTCCATTAGTCATTTTTTTATCAAAAGATGAATAAAAGAAAATGAAAAACAACGTTCTTCAGTCTATATTCAAACAATATTAGTTCTTTCCCTAGAGGAGGATCATATGCTTCATCAATTTTTCCTTTGGGATTCTCTTGAATCATTGTATTGCTGAGAATAGCTTAGTCATTCACAATTCTTCGTTGTACTAAATTGCTGTTACTATGTCTGGCATTCCTCTGGTTCTGCTCACTTCACTTTCTATCAGTTCATTTAAATCTTTCTGGGTTTTTCAAAATCCTGCTTGTCATTTCTTATTGCACAATATATACATAAAGATGTTGCTGTGGCCAAGGGTCATCCTAATGCAAGAACACATCATTGTAAACCAGTGTTCTCCTGGTGCTGGTTGAGAATCTCAAAATACCACTGTTTTGAAAGAAGCGAAGAGATTTGTTTGAAGACTTCTGGTGAGAAGGAGCTCACCTCCAGGGATAATATATATATATATATATATACATATGTATATATGTATATATATATATGTGTGTGTGTGTATTAATTTTCAACAATGCTAATGGTTTGGAAGGTTTTATTTACACTGCTTAAATTTAGCTTCTTATTAAATTGTATAATATTGCTAGAATCTAATTTTTTTCTGGGGGTGAAGACAGAGAGTTCATAGGACCTAGTCAATACTCTCTCTCTCTTTTTTTTCCTTTTTACAGGTCAAGAAAGACTCATATAGAGGTAAAATGAATTATCCAAAATAGAGGCATAAGAGGCAGGACTGAGGGTCCTTTTAAAGTCTAATAGCAAAAATTCTTTAATTCTACAAATGATCAACATAATTCCCCATCAGATCCATCATTAGTGCCTTTGATGAATATGAAAATTGAATTGAGATGCTGATTAATAATAATTATGGTAGAACTGTTTGTAATTCCTTAAGTTTTGCAAGTCATGTTACATATATTACTTCATTTGATAAAACAGATTCATGAGATTGACTCTGCAAATATTGTTATTCTGATTTTATAGATGAGATATGGAGAAAGGGTAAGGAATTTGACCATAGTCAAAAGGGTATCAGGAAAGGATTTGAACCCTAAGTTTCTTTATCCCAAATTCCTTTCTAATACAACATATAGCTTCTATATATTTATTTACCTGTATATAAATGTATAAATACATATATTCATTAATACTTCCTTTATACTGCCTTATTTATTATATAGAATAAATGTTCTCCAATAGTAAATATTGTGGATGGCTAAAGCTTTATCTTAATAAACATGAATGATTGACTTAATGGCATTTTAATGCATTTAAACAGAGAAGTCTGAACAAAATGAAGCGATGGTGATCAATTAAAAAATAGTAGATTTAGGGGACCTGATTTTGAGTCCCCAAATGCAACTAAACTAGCTGTGTTACCTTTGAGAAATCATGTAACCTTCTCTCTATATGAGATTATTCCTATTGTTCAGTCATTTTCAGTCATGTCTAATTCTTCATGACCCCATTTGGGGTTTTCACAACAGAGATATTAGAGTAGTTTGTTATTTCCTTCTCCAGTTCATTTTACAGATGAGGAAACTGAGGCAAACAAGATGAAGTAGACTTGTCCAGAATCACACAGTTAGTAAGTGTCTGAGGCCAGATTTTAATTTTGGTCTCCCTGACACCAGGCCCTAGATTCTATCCATGGTATCACTTTAGTTTCCTGAAACAAGAATTATATGCAAATAGAATTTAAGGATTCCGTAAGTGGTGAATGTGGAGAGGCAGGAAGGATGAGGGAGAAGATTACCAAATTATAGATTCAAAGCTTCTCTCATTTCTGGATAAGGAAACCCAGAGAGATTAGGTGACCTGGGGGCAATTTTTTTTATAAGTGGTAGAGAGTAGTCAAATATAGTTTCAAGCCTGGATAACTGGAGAGATAATAGTTCCATCAGAAGAAAAAGGGTAGTCTGGAGAAGGGACCAGAGAAGTAATGTGTTCTTTTTGGACATGGTGAGTTTGAGGTATATCAGCATTTCTTTAAATGTCCCAACCTGATTTCCTGGAAAAGCTCTGAACATTCAGAGCTGGGTCAACAACAGGAGTGCTTGCTCTCTTAAATTAAACAATTTTCTA
The DNA here is from genome assembly GCF_037893015.1 of Macrotis lagotis. Taxonomy (NCBI): domain Eukaryota; kingdom Metazoa; phylum Chordata; class Mammalia; order Peramelemorphia; family Peramelidae; genus Macrotis; species Macrotis lagotis. The sequence continues at coordinate 136,990,250 of NC_133658.1, forward strand.
GCTCAGGGGAAGAAAACAGGCAGACCATTAGATGCTAGGCAACTACCTTTCTTGTCTGTGTCAGATTGTGATGACACACAAGGGCAGAATAATTCTGGGAACCATTCTAATTTGAACATTTAGGTCAATCAACCAACATGTACCATTTACATTGTAGTGTGATTAACAATGAACTAGAAATATTAGCTATTCAAAAAATAATAAACAGACCACTACCTATGGTTTTTTTTCACATATGTGTTTTTAACTGAAATTATTGCTTCAAAGTGAGAAGTGTTCTGACACCTGGGAAATCCTGAAAATGGGAGTTATTTTGTAGCATAATGTGTAGGAATAGAGTAGAGGATCAAGGAGTGATATGTACCAAGCCAGCAGTTTAACTTTTGTTATGAATCAGAGCAATGTAGTCTTCTCCAACTCTGACCCTGAGCAAAGGGACAGAAATGGAGAGAAGACTTGCCCAAATATGGCACTTTCAGAGAGAGGACTTGATAGGTAGGAGGAAGCAAACAAGTGTTACACTAATATGGAGTAGAGCAAGGCAGGAGATAGAGAGGGCTTATGGAGATAATCAGAAATAAGGGAGAAACTGACTTGTCCAAGTTCCTGAAGTGGTTGCTAAATGGATTGCAGAGAAAGGGACATAGCTCAGAAACAGATACTTAGCTAACTATAGCCTGTGAAAATGCCTCACTTTCTTCCAGGCTTATCTTAACTATTATCTTCTAAGAGGAACCTTTTCTGATGAGCAGTTCTCCCCCTTCCCCTCAAATTGCCATCTATTTACTCAATTGAAGTAGTGCTAGGCTAGAATGCAGGAATAATAGAGTTCAGACATATCTTTTAGATACTTACTAGCTGTGTGAACCTCCCTAAGACTTAGTTTTCTCATTTTTAAATGGGAATAATATCAGTAGCTACCTTCCAAGGTTGTGAGGATAAAATAAGATCACATTTACAAAGGACTTTACAAAACTTAAAGGACTATATAAAATAGTAAAAATAACAATTTAAGTTCATATTTGCAAAGGACTTTGCAAATATAAAAGGACTATATAAAATATTAATAATAATAGCTATCACCACCACCACTACCATCATCATCATTATAATCTGTTTACATTGTGTATCTTTTCCAGCTCCTTGAAGGAAGAAATTTTGTTTTGTTTTGTTTTGTTCTGTTCTGTTTTGTCTCTGTCTGCTACATTTGCCATATTGTAGGCACCTAATACTTGTGTTTTGAATTGGCTGGAAACTGTTATGTATTGATATCAAAACATAGGAAATGACAAGGAATGACATATTTTGTGACACAGCCACCCTTAGGTCCCAGGCTTTTGTCTGATCCTGAGGTAGTTACATGTAATATCTAATCAAAATTGACCATCACTGCCATAATTTCAGAGTGAATCTTTATACCTAAGTTAGTCAAATAGTGTTGTTGGTATTTTTCTCTCTCTCTCTATAAGAACATGAATAGCCCGCATGCAAATGAATATGAGTATTTACATATCTTTGTGTTTTGTTTTTGTTACTTTTGTTGCCTAGCAGATATTCCTTATTGTTGTTCTGGTTGGTTTTGTTGTCTTTTTTTAATAAAAATTATTTCCTGTCTTCTCAGAGGGGTGGAGTCAAGTTAAAGTGAATGGGACAGGAAAAGGGAGAGAAGAAAATGATCTTCTGAAACCAAAATGGTCTATTTCTTTTTTTTTTTTGATCTAACATTATTTTATAGATGAGGCAACAAAGCCTTTAAGATAGGAAAGGACTTGTCCAAGTTCATAAAAACAGTGATAGAAAAGAATAGATCTGGTCTTCCTCTCCCTAATTAGCAAAATAATGCTTTTGTTTGCCTCTAGTTTTGCTTTATTGTGACTTTGATATACTTATCTAACCTAGACTGGAAGTGCAAGAATCACTCACTCATAGCCCAACTCCCTTGTTGAAAGGCAGGGAGGCTTTGACTTGCTCATTTCTGATTTAAAAGTTCCTTAGTCAGCCACTTTCTCTTTCACTGACCCCCATCCCTCACTTTATTAATGTTATACCTACTGAAGTTCAGAAATTCCTAACTCAAATAATCCACCATCTTCAGCATTCTCTCAAAACAGGAATTATAAGAATGTGCCATTCATTACCCTGGCTGCAGAAAGCATATTCTCTCTCCTTTTTAAAAAAAAAAGCAGTATGATTACTGAATTGTCCCTCTGTACTTTTTAGACAATGCTTTTAGAAAGGATAAAGTGGGATTGGAGATGAAAGGAGAAATGTAGGTAGGTGAATGTAACAGTTTAGCAGTGGAAGGAAATCTCAATGAGATATGTACAATCATTCAATTAAAATTTCCTCCAAAATCAGCTACATGTATACCCATCAACCTTATTGTATCTTCAACTGGTGATCTCCCTTATTCTATTAATGTCCTTCATTTATTTTCCAACACAGTATTCTGGGCACAGTAGGCAGTACTTGGTAACATTGAAGTTGAAGTTGAAAGGGACTCAACTAAAAATGATTTGGGTAAGAGACAATGTATTATTAAGGCTTGTGGGATTATGAATGTTTGTTCTTCTGTCTCTGAAATACAAGATGCAGAGAGGCAAGAGATTAATGTTGGTGAAAATACACTCACTTTATATCCAAACAAAATACCAAGACCCAAAGGAGAAGGTTATGTATTTAAGGATTGAATTTGTTTTCAGAGACCTAGATGGTCTTTCCTATGTGGACAATAAGGATAATTTTTTTAAAAAAAATATTTATTTACTTTTGTTTTTTTGCAAGGCAATGAGGTTAAGTGACTTGCCCAAGGTCACACAGCTAGGTAATTCTTAAGTGTATGAGATCAGATTTGAACTCAAGTCCTCCTGACTCCAAGACCAGTGCTCTTTCCACTGTATCACCTAGCTGCCCCAGGATAAATTTTTTTGAATGATCATAAATTAATACAGGAGTCCCTGAAATGTCTTGGGATTTAATACAACCCGACAACTGTTATCCTCAAAAAGGAACATACTTTTCCCTGTTTCTCTCTCTACCTCCATCCTCTAGTGTATCCAAATCCTAATCTATAAACTGCCTTGAGTAAATAAAATGACTTTTTAGGTCTTTTCAGTCTGCCACTCTTTGAATCTAGGAATCTTCTGGTTCTCACAGTCTATAAGGCAGTTATAATAGTAAGAAAAAGAATGCTTTGCTGTTTAATAGGGAATCTTTTTTATCAGAAGGGTGGGATTGGTATGTCTGACAGTTACTCTCCACATAAATAGATTTCTTTTAAAATTCTATATTGAGCATATAATTAAAAGAAAATTTTGATGAATTTATTTCAGGAATAGATAAATCAGAGACCCATCTGCTACAAGGTTAGCAATACAAAAAGAAAGAAAGAAAGAAAGAAAGAAAGAAAGAAAGAAAGAAAAGAAAAAAGAAAAGAAAGAAAGAAAGAAAGAAAAGAAAAAAGAAAAGAAAGAAACTGAAAACATTAGCATACATTTATAAACTGATTTACTTTACCAAGCATACTCTGTACCTATCTTATGTCATTGGAACTTTGTCACAATATTCAAAGTTAGACATCAAAACCATATGTTTCTATCTGACTGAAATAGAATGTTTTGATATGCATATAATAATTACAATTGTTTAACAGCAGGCAAGGGGTTCCTTCCCTCTGTCTCTGCCAGCATCTTTTGAGCTACATAGGGAAAATAGTGTTCAATACAATTCCATGAAAAATTTTTAAATGATTTGTTCAGTCATATAACAGTGAAGTAGAAGAGAGACTGATCAAATGCCCAAGTTGTCCTGTGGAAGAGGAATTTGATTTTTCTTGACTCCTAAGAGCAGAGCTAGCTGAAATATTGTAGAGGGGCCTCTCATAGAAGGTGCTTGAGTTGGACTAGGTGGTTTCTTTTCTAAAGTGTGGCCATTCTGATTTTCAAAGTCTGGCCATTCTGATTTCATAGAAACTACCCAATCTAATGCTTCCTCTTTGCATCTAATCTCAGTAACTTTATAATGAGAATTAATTGATTCCTCTCATGGAGGATAGACATGATCTAACCATTGTATTGGTATAGCCTAGTGTAGGTGCCTAATAAATGTTTATTGACTGATGGATTTGTAAGCATCCAGTTTACAAACTAGAGATTTTCCTTTAGTGTCTATCTTCTAAAAATTTTTTAAAAGCGTGATAAATGTTGCTGTTGTCTTACCTGATTTTCTGATTTATCCTACACACATGTTATTTGGATGCTGTCTACCCCATTACTGGGAGCTCCTTAAGAGCAGAAACAATTTTTGTCTATCTTTTTATTCTCAGTGCTTAGCACAGTGATCAAATAAGTGATTTTTTGATTTATTGAATTTAGATTGTCAATTAATTCATGTGGCAGTCACTCATGAATCCATCTGAAAATGCCAAATAAAGTAAAGTAAATGTATACATGAATTAAAACCAAGGCAATAATAATCTGCATTTCTACTCATTTTATGAAATCCCTTTCTACCAACCTATGGCATCCCAGTCTATGGCAATTAATCAGCCAATCTGATAATCTCTCAAGGCAGTCCATTCTTATGCATGCAGCTGAATTTGTTAGGCCATTCTCCTTATACTGAAGCAAAACCTACTTCCCCATAAAATTAAAACCGTAGTCTTAGGTCTTCTTTTTGGATTCACAAAAAATAAGGCAAATGTCTTTTCTAGATGTCTGCCTCTAAAATATTTGAAGTTTGTACTGATTCCTCCCCCTTTATTTTTGTTCTTAGTTCAGCATCATATGATATAATTTTAAATCCCTCTTCCATACTATTTGCTTTCCTCTGAACACACTCCAGCTAGTTTGCCAATGTCTTTCCTAAGATCATAGCATCACACAATTTGAGAAATGAAAAGTATATCAGCATCATGTAGCTTAATTCATACCTGAAAACGAAATCCTTCAACAACAAATCTGATAAGTGGTCATCTAATTTTAGTTTGAAGACCTACAGGGAGGGAATTTTTACCACAGACGTTTACAGAAAATGTATGTTAGACTTACCAGGAAATAATTTAATAGTTTTTCTTTGAAGATCAAGGTATTGTCTGCCTCTTCACAAATACATAGGGTCATGGAAGCATAAATATAAAGTTTGACATCAGTAAGGTGAGAGTGGATAAAATGCTGCTCCTAGAGTCAAGAAGAGCTGAGCTAAAATTCTGCTTCAGATACTGACTTACTCTGCAATCCTGGACAAATATTTAATTTTTGTCTGCCTCAGTTTCCTCATCTGTAAAGTGAGAATGGTATAATAATAATATCAGATCCACAGGGTTGTTGTGAGATTAACATTAGAAATATGTAAAGCACTATATAAATTCTAGATATTATTTTAAGTTCTCAAAACTATTTAAAAGAAATGAACAACAGTTCAAAAGTCCCATCAGCGTAGTTTTTTTCATATGCCTTATCATATGCTACATCTAGGTCAGATGACATGAGATTTACAAAGTTATTTTTTTATCTTCCTATGTATCTCATATTTCAATATCCCCTTAATCATTTGTTTTCCAAATTTTTAAGCCTTAAGACTTGTCTGCAATAAAGAATGAAGTTTTGGACTGAGTTGTTAATGTATTATTAAATAACTGGCTGAGGAAGACAATTATCAAATCAGTAAAAGGCATCAACAGGTTTTTATGATGAAAGGTAATGCTATAAAAACGTTTGAAAACAATTTACTATAAAAGTGAGCGATACATTATTTTCAATAGCTTTTTTTGAGGTTCTGGGGTTAAGTGACTTGTCCAAGGTCATACAGCTAGTATGTATCAAGTATCTGAGCCAGGATTTTAATTTAAGTCCTCATGATTCCAGGGTCAGTGCTTTTGCCACTCTTACATTTAGCTGCCCTATTCTGTAGATAAATTCTGTAATAGATTGTTTAAGGACATATAAAAGGATATGATTAAGAGGAGCTAGTATAGCTTTATTCAAGTCTTGATCTCCTGAGCAAAAACAGAAAGAGGAAGCTGTGACCCAGCATTAGTTCCTATAAAAACACAGCTTAATTACTGTAAATTTTTGTATAACTGCACTATCAGTCCTTAATCTGTATAACTATAGACAATCTTGATGGGCTATCCATCCAAATACATATTGTAGTCTTGACAATAGATATTCTTTATCTACTTGGTCTTTTTTATGTGGTGAATAAGGATAAATTTTTTGAGTGATCATAAATTAATACAAGAACCACTGAAATGTCTTGGGACTTAATACAACCCGATGACTGTTATCCACAAAAAGGAACATACCCAAAAGTACCCAAAGAAGAGTAAGTCTTGCTGAACCACCTATCATAAGAGACTGTACCAGCCAAGATGAAAAGAAGAATGACTTTTCCTTTATCAACACTAATGTCCTGCCTCAGAGTAAATTTCATGAATCCTCTTAAGAGAAAGAATATGAATGAACTGCAATTTCAGAATTGTGAGTAGTCTTTGCATTATTGTATGTTTCCTATATAAGCACCTCATTATCATTGTACTCAAGTTTTTAATCCACTTTCCCAAGATCTTTGTGTATATTTGTGGTAGAGTGGGCTTTGGGTTTTTGTTTGTTTGGGGGGAAAGGGGACACTTTGTAACTAAAATTTTTGTTATTCCATCTGAATAAGTGTAGTTTTTAAAAATTTAATTAAATCTTCTGGTAGATTACTAAAAGGGAATGCATACATGGGGGTTCATGGTATGCTATATTAGGAAGATAATTATACATAGCATTATCTCTAGAACCTGAGGTTAAAGGACTCAACCTTCCAATCCCAGAGGTGTTACTAAACTTAGGTGAATATCTTTTCCAAGTTTACCCTCCACTGCTTCTCTCTGCTTCATGAGATAATACTACTACTTACAATCTTCCATTATCTTTCTTCAAAAGATTTTACAAATGACTATATATTGTTTTAAAGGTTGGTATCTTTGGCAGTTTATCCCTTTCCACTTGGCAAGGAAGCTTACTATATAAGGCTCTTGCTAGTCTCTTTTGATTTTCTGATTGTGCAAATTTATATCAGTTAAACTTTGATATATAGATCATTATGATCAGTATCAGTCATGCTTGTTGTCCATTTCCTTAATACTGTCTTGCTTTTGATTTCACAATTGTCATGACTTTATGCCAAGTACTCTGTGGTGGCCTCTCCTTTTTCAACTTCTTTTTCATCTTCTTTTATTTGTGTTGTCTCCCCCCCATCAGACTAACTTCCTTGAGGTCTGGGTTGTCTTTTTCTTTTCTAATTTGTATTCCCAGTGCTTGGTGCAGTGCCTGAAAATAGATTCTTAATGAATGTTTATGTACAGCAGACTATACATTGCTCAGCTAAGAGCTAACTATTTGGTTATAGGTCCTTTTGAAAGAAGAAAAGTTTCTGTTTCCTCATCTGTAAAATGGGAATAATTAATACTACTACTAATAATAATAATCATAATTTGTACAACCCACTTTGCAGAGTTGTGAGGAATCAGTAAAACTCTAAAAGCAATCTACTTGGAAGAGTGATTTACTTTTATTTTATTTTTACCTTTATTGAAATTTTATTTAATTTTTTCCAATTGCATGCAAATCCTTCCTCCCCAAGGCAGCAAACTGGTAAAAGTTGTACATGTACAACCATGTTTAACATAATTCTATATTAGTCATGCTGTGAAAGAGGAATTAGAATTAAGGGAGAAAACATGAGAAAGAATGGAAAATATAATAGAAGTGTTTAAAAAAGTGGACATAGCATGCTTTGTTCTTTATTCAATATTGATAGTTTGCTCTCTGGATGTGGATGACATTTTACTTAACAGATCTCTCAGGACTTACCTTGATCACTGAATTGCTGAGAGTAGCTGCATTTCTTGTAGGTGATCATCTTACAGTGTTGTAGTTAATGGGCACAATGTTCTCTTGTTTCTTTTCATTTCACTCAACATCAGCTTATACAAGTCTTTGGATGTTTCTCAAAAGTTAGGCTGATCATAATATCTACCAGAATAATAATACTCCATAGAACTCATGTACCATTCTCCAACTGATGGGCATCCCCTCAATTTCCAATTCTTTGCCACTACCAAAAAAGTTGTTTCCTGTTTTTTTATGATCTCATTGGAATATAGATCTAGTGTTGGTATATTGCTGGAAAAAGGGGGTTTTGCAAAGATTTATTGCTCTTTTGGCATAATTCAAAATTGCACTCCAGAATGGCTGGATCAGTTCACTACTCCACCAACAATGCATTAGTGTCTCAATTTTCCCACATCTTCTTAATTACTTTAATTTTTTTATCATATTAGCCAAACTGATAGATATGTGGTGGTACTTCAGAGTCACTTTGATGTGCATTTATGATACCAATGATGATTTAGAGCACTTTTTCATTTAGCTAAAAATGGCTTTAATTTTGTCATCCAAAAACTGTCTGTTCATAACCTTTGACCATTTATCAAGTGGGGGATATTTCATAAACGTTATAAATTTGCTTCAATTCTCAATATATATTTAGAAATGTGTCCTTTATCTATAAAGTTCTTTATCAAAAGTAGTTTCATAATTTTTTATATTGTCTTCAGTAGCTTTAAATGGAATTTCTCTATTTCTTGCTTTCAGGCTTCATTGGTTTATATGAGTTTATTTTATATCCTACTACTTTGCTAAACAGCAGTGGAAATTGTTTCCTAACTTTCTGCATACCTTCTAATATTGACTGCTTTGCTTTTTATTTATACAATTAAAAAAATTTAATATAGTCAAAATCATCTATTTTATGATTTATAATGTTCTCTATTTTTGTTTGCTGATAAACTTCTCCCCTCTCCATAGATTTGACAGAGTATTTCACATTCTCTTTAATTGATCTAAAGTATCACCCTTTTTGTCTGAATCCTGTATCCATTTTAACCTTATTTTGGTGTAAGGTGTGAGATGTGTTTTCTATAGCTAGGTTTTTTTAGGGTTTTTTTGCAAGGCAAATGGGGTTAAGTGGCTTGCCCAAGGCCACATAGCTAGGCAATCACTAAGTGTCTGAGACTGGATTTGAACCCAGGTACTCCTGACTCCAGGGCCAGTGCTTTATCCACTGCGCCACCTAGCCTCCCCTATACCTAGTTTTTAACCATACTGTTTTTTGGTTTTCCTGGCAGTTTTTGTCAAATAGTGAATTCTTATTCCATAAATTAATGTCTTTGGATTTATCAAACAGTAGATTACTACAAACATTTATTTCTGTTTCTTTCATACCTAATCTAATCCACTGATCTACTTTCTTATTTCCTGGGCAGTACCAGACAGTTTTGATGACCACCACTTTATAATATGTATATAGTTATAGATATCTATATCTCTATCTATATAAAGTATAGTTTATATCTAGGTCAGCTTTTCTTTGCATTATTTTTCATTAATTCCTTTGATATACATGACCTTTTATTGCTTCAGATAAATTTTGTTACTATTATATCACACTGTCAAATAGTTTTTTGGTATATTAATTGTTATGGCTTTGAATAATTTAATATGGATAGAATTATAATTTTTATTTTATTGGCTCAGCCTAACCATGAGCAATTGGACATTTTTCCCAATTGTTTTGGATTTGACTTTATGTGCATGAAAAGTATTTTGTAATTGTGTTCATATAGTTCTGGGTTTGTCTTGAAAGAGATTCACAAGTATTTTATTTTGTCTACAGTTACTTTAACTGGAAATTCTCTTTTTATTTCTTTCAGGCTTTATTGGTCATAGATAAAAATACTGATCATTTACATGGGTTCATTTTATATCCTACTTATCAAAAGTTTTTCAATTATTTCAAGCAGATTTTTAGCTGATTTTCTAAGTATATCATCATATCATCTACAAAGAGTGCAGATTTTGTTTCCTCATTGCCTGTTTTAGTTCCTTCAATTTTTTTTCTTCTCTTATTGTGAAGCTAATATTTCTAATACAGTACTGAATAGTAGTGGTGATAATCAGCATTCTTGTTTCACCTCTAATCTTATTGGAAATGCTGCAATTTTATCTCCACTACATATAACATTTGCTGATATTTTTAGATATATTCTGCTTCTCTATTCCTATACTCTCTAGTTTGTTTGTTTTTTAATAGGAATGAGTGCTGTACTTTGTCAAATGCTTTTTCAGCCTCTATTTAATCATTTGATTTTTGCTATTAATATGTTCAATTATATTGTTTGTTTTCCTAATATAACATTCTTCATACCTAGTACAAATCTGACCTGATCATGGTGTATTATTCTAGTAATGACTTGTAATCTCTGTGCTAAAATTTTATTTAAAATTTTTGCATTTACATTAAGGAGTTTGGTTTATAATATTTTTTATCTGTTTTGGCTCCTTGATTTAGGCATCAGCACCATATTTGTGTCATAGAAGGATTTGGGCAAAACTCTTTTTTCTAATATTTTAAAAATAATTTATATAGAATTGGAATTAATTGTTCCTTAAATATTGTTTATCACTTGTAAATCCATCTGGCCCTGGAGATTTTTTTGTTGGGAGTTTCCTGATGATTTCATTAAGTTCTTCTCTGAAATGGGTTAAGTATTTTATTTCCTCTTCTGTTAATCTGGGAGATTACATTTTTGTAAATATTAATCCATTTCACTTATATTTTCATATATTCTAGCCTTACAATTGGACAAAATATTTCTGAACTACTACTTTAATTTTCTCTTTATTAGTGTTGAGCTCACCCTTTTATTTTTTGATACTGGTAATTTGGTACACTTCTTTCTTTTTTAAAATCAGATTCACACGATGTTTATCCATTTTGTTTTTTCCTTATAAAACTAGGTCTTAATTTTATTTATTAATTCAATGAATTTTCTTCTTTCCTTTCAACTTTATTAATCTTTCCTTAGATTTTCAGAATTTATAATTTGGCATAATTTTTAATTTGTTCTTTTTCTAGCATTTTATTTGCTTTCCCGATTCATGAATTTCTTCTTTTTTTTCTAATGTATTCATGTACAGAGGCAGTTAGGTGGTACAGTGGATAGTGCACTGACCTTGGAGTGAGAAGGACTCAAATTCAAATCCAGTATTAGACACTTGACACTTTCCAGTTGTGTGACCTTGTGCAAGTCGTTTAACCCAATTGCTTCACATCTAGAGTCATTTCCATTTGTCCTGATTCATATCTGGCCAGTGGGCCCAGATGACTCTGGAGGAGAAAGTGAGGCTAATGACCTATCACTACACCCTCTCACTCAAATTCATTTCATGTGCTTGACATAGCATGACCTCCCCGATGTCATGGTCTTTGAGAATGAAGGACAAACATTATTATTAGTAGTATCATACAAGCATTTAGAGATATGAATTTCCCATAAAAATTGCTTTGGCTATATCCCACATGCTTGGGTGTTATGGCTCATCATTGTCATTGTCCTGAATGAAACTTTTTGTTATTTCTATGATTGATTCACTCATTCTTTAAAATTAGGTCATTTAGTTTCCAATTAAATTTTAGTTTTTCTTTCATTGAACCTCAATTACATTTAATTTTTTTGGTATCATGAACTGAAAAGATTGTATTTAATATTTCTGCCTTTTCTGCAATTGATTGTGAGGTTTTTATGCCCTAATACATACACAATTTTTGTGTAGGTACCATGTCCTGCAGAAAAAAGATATATATTCCTTTCTATCCTCACTCAATTTTCTCTAGATATCTATCATTTCTAAGTTTTCTAAAGTTCTATTTTTCTTCTTAATTTTCTTCTTGTTTATTTTGTGTTTAGATTTATCAAATTCTGAGATATGAAGGTTGAGGTTCCCCACTATGATAGTTTTTCCTATGTATTCCTGTAATTTGTAGAGCTTCTCCTCTAAGAATTTGGATGCTATACCACTTAGTGCATATATGTTTAATAATCATATTATTGCATTGCCTACAATACATTTTAAAAAGATGTACATTCCTTCCTTATCCCTTTTAATGAGATTTCCTTTTGCTTTTGTTATGTCTGAAAGCAGATTAATACCCCTGCATTATTTATACCCACTGAAGCATAATATATTCTGCTCTAGTCTTTAACCCTTCTTCTGTTTGTATCTCTCTGCTTCAAATTTGTTTCTTGTAATCAACATATTGCATTTTTAGCCCATTCTACTTTCCACTTTCATTTTATGGGAGAGTTCATCCTATTCACATTTAAAGTTATAATTAATTTTCCCTCCCTGCCGTCTTTATCTTTTCTCTTTTCTTTTCCCTTTGCTCCTCTTCACTAATGTTTTGTTTCTGACTGTTGCTTTTCAATCAGCCCATTTTTCCTAACAGTTCTTTTCCTTTTCTTAGCCTCCCTTTAACTTTACTTTTTACTTTTTTAACTGTACTTTTACTTTCTTCCTTCCTTTTATCAATCTCTTCTTCCCATTTCCCCCCTTCCCCCTCCTTTTCCTTTAGATAGGATGAATTTTTAAACATAATTGAAAATGTAGTTATTCCCTCTTTGGCCCAGTAAGATTTCCTTAATACACACTTCCTCTCTTCTTTCCCTCTAATGTTATATGTCTTTGTGCTGCTTCAAGTGGCATTTTTTTTATCCTCTATCCTTACTTTCTCCTATTATAATTCTGCTTTTCATGTCTTGATTATTTTAATGCTGTCTCATACCCATAGCACCTCTGACAAAATATACTACTTTTATCTTTCCTGATAGAAGAGCAATTCTCAAGAGTTGATTGAGTGATTGATTTATAAGCAATATTACTTCACAGTCACTTCATACCCACAACCTCTAAGTACAATCCCCTCATCTGTCCCATTAGAAATATATTTCTCAAGAGTCATGAACAGCATCAGATTATAATCTAGTTATACTACACCCTCCTTCCAAATACCCTCTATAACAATACAATCCTCATGAATATTGAAATTATTTCATTATCCCCTCCAAATACACTCCCTATCATAGCTAAAGTATCAAGTACAGCAAATCACTTTATGATCCATTTATGTCCAGACCCTTTAAGTATACTCTCTCCCTCTATCCCTATAATAACATTGTCCTCATTAACTAAAGTATCAAATAAAGTAAGAATCCTTAATGATTCATTTATGACTAGACCCTCTAAGTATACTCCTTCCCTCTGTCCCTATAGTAATATGGCCCTCATTAACTAAAGGATCAAGTAAAGTTAGATTTTCCTGATCTGTTTATATACAGACCTTTTAAGTATAATCCATCTCACTGTTCCTATAGTTTAGTCCCTATGCAAGGTAAAGTATCAAATAAAGCAAGAACGCTTCTATTTTTATCCAGACCCTTTATGTAATCTCTTCTCCTTTTCCCCTATATCATTGTTCTTATCAAATATAAAGTCTCAAATAAAGCAAGAATACTTCATGATCTATTTATTTAAATACCCTTAAAGTACATTCCCTCCCTTTGTCCCTATAGAAATACAACCATCATAATCAAAATCACTTCATGATCCATTTATACCCCTACCCTCTAAGTACAATCCCTCCATTTATAGTCAACCCTAATTTGCTAAAGTATTGACTAAAGCATCATCACTTTCACAGTCAATCTATAACCATGCTTTCTTTCTAAGAATATTTCTTGCAACTATCCTAAGAAAAATACAGTTCTCAAGAGTTACAAGTATGGTTTCACTTGTAGAGATTTATCAAGTTTAATGTCATTGTCTAGCATTATCTTCCTTTCTGTTTATCTTGTATTTGAAGTCTTTTATTTGAAGATGGAATTTTTTGTTCAGTACTGATTTTTTTTAGAAAATTTTGAAATACCTCTATTTCTTGCAAAACCATCTTTTCCCCTGAAAGAATATGCTGAATTTTGCAGGGTAGTTGATTCTTGGTTGTAATCCAAGGTTCTTTGCCTTCCAGAATATCATATTCTAAGCTCTCTGATTCTTTAATATTCAAACTGATAAGTTTTGTGTATGTCTCATAGTGATTCTTTGGTATTTAAATTATTTCTTTTTGCACACTTGTATCATTTTCACCTTTAACTGAGAATTCTGAAATTTGATTATAATATTCTTTGGAACTTTTATTCTGGGATCTCTTTCTGGAGGTGTTTGATGGATTCTTTCAAGGACTGTTTTGTCTTATTCTAGGATAGTAGGATAGTTTTCCATGATAATTTCTTGAAATATATTTTCTGGGCTCTTATTTTGATCAAGGCTTTCAAGTAGACCAATAATTTGTAATTATCTCTCTTGGATCTATCTTCCAGGTCTTTTATTTCTCTGAAGGTACTTTACATTTTCAGCTATTTTTTTCAGCCTTTTAGTTTTGTTTGAGGATATCTTGCTATCTCATTGAGCTGTTAGATTCCATTTGTCTGATTCCAATTTTTAGAGTTTTATTTTCTTTAGCTAGCTTTTGTGTGTCCAGTTGGTTAATTATGCTTTTTGATGAGTAAATTCATTTTCCAATTCATCAATTTTATTTTTTGATGAGTAACCTACTTTTTCTAGTTGGTAACTTTTATTCTTAAAGGAGTTGATTTCTTTACATAATTTTTCATAATTTTCCTGCATAGCTCTCATTTCTTTTCTCCATTTTCTTCTTCCTTTCTATTTTGGTTTTTAAAATACTTTTTTCTCTCTTCCAAAAGGTTTTGGATTTGAGGTTTCATAAGTAGGGCAATTTATCATTGTTTTCCTCTTCTGAGGTGGCATTTTTATTATCCATATCAGAATTATAGTTTTCTATGGTTAGTACTTTTTTTGGCTCATTTCAAAAGTAAGCTTTGTTCCTAGAGTACAGGGAGTATAGTCCCAAACTTTTTGTCTTGGGGTCAGGATCTGGTCCCTTTGCTTATCATGTGCCAAGATGTTGCTGATGCAGCACTTTCTTCCCCACCCAGTCCTATTTGTTGCACCAGTCTTCCCAGACTCGAACTTCATCTTCTGAGCTAGGGTTGAAGCCCTCCCTGCTGGCCCACAGTCATGCTACCTTGCTGAGCCAGGACCTGATCTTGTTGTGGCTGAGAGCCTTCTGCTGGCTTTCCAACTCTCCCACCTAGGCTAGGCTATATGACCCCTTTTATCAAGAAGAGACATGACTTTACTGAAACTCTTTCATCATATCTTCAGTTTAGAACTTGGTTTACTCTTTTTTTTTGGTGGAATCTGTTATTTTAATGTTTGGGTAAAGGCCCCATTTAAAGTTGTTTCAGGAGAAGCTACTGGAGTTTGCTAGCTTCCCACCATCTTTATTTTGCCCAGGAAGTTACTTTTGGCAAATTAATGAATGTTGCAGAGTTTAATAGAGAATTTATTAAAGTGGTAGCTTGGTCTGAAGTATGAGTTCAATATGCTCTAAATTTCTAAAAATCATCTACAATATTCTACCACATGTAACATAAAGGAACAATTCATCATCAGTATGGAATGGTAGATAGAGAGCAGAGCTTTTGGGCTGTGGACCTAAGCCTGAATCTTTCCTTATCTCCTCATTAGATGAATAATTAATTTACCTACTTCACAAGGGAATAATGTTTTGCAAATCTTAAAGCAATATATTATTATTGATTAAGCTATGCATTTTTAGGTTTAAAAATCATCTAACTGAATGTGTATATGGAAATAGTCACACTAATAATAGCAGAAATGATGAGAACATTGAAACACTGAAAAGGAGGACCTCTGTTTTTAAATTCTCAATTGTGATTTAAATCCCAATAAATTAATTTGGAAACCTAGGGTTTCCTAATAGCTCTCCCTCCATCACCTCTCTCCATCCCATTATCCAAATAATTATGGCTGTCAAAGTGATATTGCTGAAATCTAATAAGTCTGATCATGATATCCAAAGGCCCAGAAACTCCACATTGGAATTTTTTTAGCATAAAATACAAAAAGGGCATTTAAAGCCCTTCATAATCTAGTTGAAACTCACTTTTTCAGGCTTATTGTTCATTACATTCTCTCTCTCTCTCTCTCTCTCTCTCTCTCTCTCTCTCTCTCTCTCCATCTCTTCTAGCCAATCTGACTTGCTTGCTATGACTTATATAGTATCATATCTCCATAATCTGAACCATTGCATATGCTATCCTTCATGTATGAAAAAAACCTTGTACTTTAGCTCTGCCACTTAGAATGCCTATCTTTCTGTAAAATCCAGCTCAGGGTTCTAGTTGTTAGATGAGTTCTTTTCTGCTCTTTCAAGTCACTAGTGTCCTCCAAATACTTTGTGTATATTTTGTATTGACTCGCATGCTCACAATTTATTGTAAACCTGACAATAGGGATTTCAGTTTTGGTTTTGTATCCATAAAAATTACTATAGCACAACACCTAGGGAACAGAATAGTCCTCTAATAAATATGTATTAATTAAATAAGGCTCTCTATTTCATGGATTTGAAATTAGTCAGTGAATTCCAAAGGTCATGTTTTCCCCAGGCACTGGAGCAAGGAAAGGAAGGAGAGCTATTGTTGTTGCTTGTCCTTCATCCTTTGTTCATAAAGATGATCAGTGACATCATGGGGATGATGCATTTACTTATGCCTGGATTTGATTTAAGTGATGCAGAAATGCACAAAGTCATCAGCTTCCTCTCCTCCAGAATTATTTAAGTACAGTAGCAAGTGGGTGGCTAGGTGGCACAGTGGATAGAGCACCAGCCCTGAAGTCAAGAGAACCTGAGTTCAAATCTGGCCTCAGATACTTAATGACTGTGTGACCTTGGGCAAGTCACTTAACCCCATTGTCTTAAATAAATGATGATTAAAAAAGTACAGTGGTAAGACAAAAGTTAAGACAACTGCTGATAACCCGGGATGCAATGGGTAACCTTGGCCTTTCTAAATTAAGATCTTTTCCAGGTCTCAGTTTGTCTGATATCACATCCATTCAATGATTATTGTTTAGGTAAAAATTGAGACAAAATGACCCATTTTGTTATCACAAAGATTTCAGTTTGGAAGGAAAAGAATTTTCAATAGATGGAAGGGGAGGTAAGGTGGAGGAGGAGTGGAGGAGGAAAAATATTTGAAGTATGAGGTACCTCCAGTGTAAAGGTACTGAGACTGGAGATGAAGTCTCATGTGCAGAGAAAAACAAGTACCCAGTATATCTGTATTGAAGAATATGTGGAAGGAAAAAAAGAGTAAGAATGATGAGAAAGTAGAAAGAGACAAGGTTATTAAGAGCTTTACATATCAGATTTCTATTTGATCCTAGAAATAATAGGGAGTCAATAAAGATTACCCATTTTATTGAGTGGGAGGGTAATATGATCAAATCTAATACATAGAAAAATCACTAAGATAGCTGAATGAAGGATTGATTAGAGTTGGGAGAGAGTTGAGGCATGATGAGAAATTCTGAAGAAATAGCAATGATGTCATTATTTAACACCTCAAGATGATTTCTAAGCAAAAATTTATCTTTTCTAAGAAATACCCTATCTAGATATGAGAAGATTAACTCCAAAGCTCTGATGTTCCTAATTCTCAGCACCTCATATTTTCTTAAAGCTGATTGGAATACAATCTGATTGAAACTAACATGGAAATTTAGTGTCTCAAAGAAGAGCAAAGAGATTTTGATCAGGAAGGACACTTCAAGTGACTGCTATCAGTCAATCTCCATCTCTGTGAGTCAGTAAGTAGATTAATTTTGAAAAGGGAAGAAAGGCAAGGTCTTATTAAAAAGGTAGGCATGCAAAGCTACAGGCCTTTGCTGTTCTAACACTGACAATTATTAGAAACTTTACAACAGTGCTTATGATAATATTTATCTTAGAACTGATTTTGACATTGTCTTACACTTCTGCTGCATGTGAAAGGATTTTTTTTTTCTACCTTAAAGAATATCAGAACATAGCTCAGAAAAGAACTAATTGAAGAACACTTAGAGAGTTTCAGGCATACAAATGATACTATTTTCCCCCTGCCTTAAAATATGAGGAAATCATTCAAGGCATCATAGCAAGAAGCTAAATCCTGGGGGAGCTTTTAAAAAATTTAGGCTTTCCAGTTCATGTGAGAAAGTGAATTCCATTTCCTAAAGAGACTATTATAGCCATGTAAGTGTGACAGCACGGTGAGTTGTATAGCTCAGCTGGATATCCCTTGAACCTATTACTATATGAAGTTAAGCAAAATAAATGTCTTTTGCATAAATTTTATATTGTTCTAAGGAAGCATCTTCCATCAATGGGTTAGCATTAGGACAGCTTATACTGATAGGAGTTAAGAACAACCAGAGGCATTTGGGAACTGGAGACACTAGAGGGTTGGGCTTTAGAGTGCTCAAATCCAACAAAAATGAGGAGTCTAATGCATGTTCCATGTATGAAGTATCATGGAGATGATGTATCCCATCCTAGCTATGTTGGGATGTATCTACAGAGTAGGAATCAGAATTCAGCTCAGTCTGACCCTGGTGTCCTGGTAACCATTATTTATTGACCCAATGTTGAATTGAGAATCCATGGAAAGGAAACTGATATTGCCCTGGAAATGCTATGCTGATGGATCATCACAAGTCTCTTGATGGCAAGACCCAGTGCAATTGACTTTTTCCTAAGCTTTATCTAGAGAACTCATCTTCTTCCATAATTCTTACAGCTCACTCCTCTTCTTTGATAAATAAATGCTTTCTTCCAGCCACTTTTACCCACATTCCCTCAATTCATCTCCTATTTTTTTCAAAGTTCTTCTCTTCTTATACCATTTACCTCCATCCCCTTCAGCCCTTTCACCCTAGATTTCAGTCTTTATCACAGTCTTTCCACCCCACTACCAATTATTATATTTTTTCCCTTCTTTCACTCTGTTCCTTATCAAAAGTGTGCTGTGGCACAGGCAAGTGGAACAGCAGACATAACACCAGCTCTGGGGCCAAGAGGCCCCAAGCCTACATTCCACCTCAGAGAGCCAGCACCAACCCAGCCCCATGGTTCCAGATAGGCCATCCAATTCCACCACCTTTCAAAAAGTAAAAAAGGAAATATATTATACCTGACTATCCTCTACCCTGATCTACTCTCTCCTCTATCCCCTACCTCCCCCCTCCCTTTCCCCTGTTCCCTTTCTCTCCTTTTTCCTCTAGATTTCTATGCCCTATTAAGTATATAGGTTATTTCCTTTCTGAGAAATTTCTAATGAGAATCCTTTCCCCCTTCCATACTATTGCAAAAGCTGTTCTTGATCTTGTATATGAAGTATCTTAGTCTATTCTACCTCTCCTTTCCTTTCTCCCAGTACATTTTCTTTTCACCCATTGCCTCCATTTTAAAAATATATTATACCTTCAAATTTGGCTCTCTCCTATGTCTCATCTATAAAAGCTCCTTCTAACTGCTCTAATAAATGAGAAGGTTCATATAAGTATAATCTGTATCATCTTCCTATTCAAGGATGCATACAGTTCATCATCATTAAATTCTTCATAATTTACCCTTTCTCATTCATTCTCCACTCATTCATCTGAGTCCTGTACTTGAAGATCAAATTTTCCATTCAGCTCTAGTCATTTCAACAGGAACATTTGAAATTCCCTTGTTTTCTTGAAAGTCCATCTTTTCCCCTAGAAGAGTATGTTCAGTTTTGCTGGGTAGTTGATTCTCCATTGCATCCCAAGCTCTTTTGCCTTCTGGAATATTATATTCCAATCCTATGAACCTTTAATCTTGATGCTACTAAATCCTGGATAATCCTGACTTCAGCACCAAAATATTTGAATTGTTTTATTCTGGCTGCTTGGAGTTCTGGAACTTGGCTATAATATTCCTAGGGGTTATCTTTTTTATTTCTTTCAGTAGGAGATTGTTAGATTCTCTCAATTTCTATTTTGCACTCTGCTTCTAGGATATCAGGACAATTTTCCTGTAGAAATTCTTCAAAATGAACTCAAAGTTCTTTTCCTGAACATGACATTCAGGTAGTCCAATAAATTTTAAATTGTCTCTTTAGATCTGTTTTCTATATCAGTTTTTTTAATAAGATATTTCATGTTTTCTTCTAGTTTTTCATTCTTTTGATACTATTTTATTGTGTTTTGATTCATTGCAAAGTCATCACTTCCTTTAGCTCCATTCTACATTTGAAGGATTTGCTTTCTTCAGAGAGTTTTTTAATCTCTTTTTCCATCTGGCCAATTCTGCTTTTTAAGGTATTTTTCTCATTAACTTTTTGAACTGTTTTATTTTTCAATTTGACCTAAACTAGTTTTTAGTATGTTATTTCCTTCAACATGTTTTTGAATTTCCTTGACTAAGTTGCTGACTTGGTTTTCATGTTTTTCCTGCATCTCCCTCATTTCTCTTCCCAATTTTTCCTCTGCCTCCCTTACTTGATTTTTCACAATCTTTTTTGAGCTCTGAAATAGCCTAAGGCCAACTTCTATATTTCTTGGAGGGCTGACTTGCAGAGCTGGAATTTTCTTATTTTCTGATTGTGTTTTGGTCCTCCATGGAACCAAAGTAATTGTTTATGGTCAGGTTCCTTTTTTTCTGCTTACTCATTTCCCCATCCTGTGCCTGTTTTAGGGTGCTTCCTGAGCTTTTGACTATTATAGGGATACACCTGCAAGGACATCAGTATGTGAGGCTCTGATTGTTCTCCTGCCTGTGGATGGCCATAGGGGCCCCCAGACTGCGACCAGGGTCTGAATATGGACAAAGCACAAGAGTCCTATCCCAGGGCCAGAGGAGAGACCTCCACAGTCTCTCCCCATCCCCTACCTTCTGTGACCTGAGCACTTTTGGAGCTGCTGCCAGGCAGGCTCTGTGTGCCTGCTTCCATGTCCTGGGATCTGGGCTATACTGAGGGCCACACTAGCTCCCACTCACTCTGGCAGAGGTTTCCCTGCTGATCTTCCAAGTTGTGCTTGGGATTCCCTGAGTTGCCAGGTCAGGAAACTGCTTCTGCTGCTGGGAGCCAATTCTCCCCATGACCCAAACAACTAGGCCTCCAGCCAACTGTTCCCAGAAGACTAGAGATCCTTCTCTCCAGCAATAATCCTGGCTGTGCTGCCACCCCTTCCACCACCATGGAACAGAGCTTTCCCATAATTTTCCAGGTTACCTCGGGCTGGAGAATTGCCTCACTGGATCTTTCTGTGGATTCTGTCTCTTGAAAACAGTTTTTGGAATATTTTTGAGAAAGCTCCTAGGAAAGGCTGTTCTCATGCTGCCATCTTGGTTCCACCCCATGGCTACCCTCTTTAATGAAAGTTTCTACTTCTTCCATGTCCTGCACATTTTGGACTAACAGGAATTGTCATACTTTTTATTTTTCATTTTCACTTTCAAACTCTCTCTCTGACACCATCTCTACTACCACTCCTTTGAGGGTCATCTCATGCATGCATATCAACTTATTGCTAACCAAAAGTCTTATCAGTTATATATCTAAACATTTCTGATATCTTCTGCTTTGCTTCCATTCACATTGCCACCACTCTACTCAAGGAATTATCCCTTCTGTCTGAACTACTGGAGCAACCTAAAAATTCTAATATAGTTTCTAATATCTTTCCTTTCCAAAGCAAACTCCACACAGTTCTTCCTCAAGCATCCATTTGAGCATAGCCTTTCTTTTGTCAATAACATTCAGTGGCTCCAATTTTATATGTTCTATTTTATAAATATTTGTCTTTTTAATTATTTTAAAAATAATTAGGAGTTTATAATTCTACAACTTTTAGTTATTAATAAATTTCCATATCTTAGGTGTTTACAGTTTCGTCAATATGGGTACAAAGCACTGGGAATACAAAGATGAAAATGAAAGTCCCTGCACTGAAGGAGTATATTTTTTTTGGAGGAAGACACATTATTTAGAACATAGTGCTTAATCATGCATTTTAATTGATTGGCACAAAATAAATAGAGAGTAATTTGAAAGGAGTTGCAGGGAAGAAACCAATGGTTGGGGATCAGGAAAAGCTTCATGTGAAAGACAGTGCATATGTTGAGGTAAAGGAGGGAGGACATTTAGGATATGGGAGTCACCTTAAATGATTGGACAAAGTTGAGAAATAAAGAGTTAAAACAATAATTACAAACTAAAACTTAGATGTTCATTTTGGGGAAATACCTAAATAAATTAGGGTACATGGATATAATAAAATAGTTCATCATTATAAGAAATGAATACCATAAAGAATAAAGAAAAAATGTGGAAGATTTATATGAATTCTTGCAAAGGACCAAGAACAGAATGCATACCAAAACTGTATGTGGAAAGGACACAAACCAAAATCAAAGACATGTAATTATAAAACCAAACTTTGTCCAGAAGAATCCATTTCCCACTTTTCTTGCTAGAGATCAAGAAAGCAATCAGTATTGAACATGACATGTATTATAAGATTTTTTCCTTTCTTTTTTAGTTTCAGTTTCACAGAATATTTCTCTGAGTATGAAAGAGAGAGATATTTGAAACTGAAGGCTATATAAAAACAAGAGATATCTAAAATTTTGAAAGAGAGAATGACTGTCCCTGTTTATTGTTGTCTATGGCAGGATTGGGGTATATGGCAGGAAGGATTACGATCTCTAGTGCTTACTGAACCCATTTTAGAGATAATCATCTCATTTGGTGACTCTAAGTAGCTGAGGTATGTACAGTGGTCACATCTTGGTAAACTGCCTCAGCAGATGGACTAAGCAAGGTTGAGAGTAATCAGAGGATTTAAAATCCATTGGTGAGTTAGGGGAATGTCTACTCCAATTATGTGAAAATTTCTCCCAGGGGAACAATTTTTCCAAAGTCCATGAAGGTGACTGAAGAAGGCACTGTGGATAGTTAGAACTTGATCAGACATCAAAGATGTCTAGGTCATCCATTACATCTCAGATCATCACCAATTTTCCTGACCTTTGTCTTGCCACTAGATTTTGATCTCTCTGGAAGAGAGAATTAGGATGAAGATTTGTGTAACATTACCTCACTTAAATCTAATTCACTTATGAGTCAAAATATCATCCTGTGATAACACTGTTCTTTTTCAAAAATGAAAAACAAACAACATGGCAGAATTATACTCTTCACTGTAATACATGACTTTTATCTAATAAATATCCCTATGATATGTAAAAAAAGACTCCTCTGACCCAAAAGGAATATATACATTTACCAAAAGCTACATTATAAAGTGTCATTGGTCATATCCTCAAACATGTTACTCTATATAGGGCTATTTGGGGGCATCATGGTCTAATGGAAAGAACACTCAATTTGGATTTAGAGAATTTAACTTCAAATCTTGCTTGCTTCTTACTATATTTGTAACCTTAGATAAGTTATTTCACTTTTCTCAGTCTCCTTTTCCCTTCTTTAAAAAGAGAATAATAACACTTTCATTCACATAATCACTGTAATGGGAGTAGTTTGTAAACCTTAAAGGGCTGTGTAAATGTTAATGTAGTAATCAGACAGTGAAGAGGAATCAGTTTGTACCAAATAGTAAAAGGAGGGATGTAATGTATTTATATAAAGATATCTAATTATGGACCATGGAATTTTAGTACTGTAAAAGATGTTAAAGATCATTCACTTTGACCCCCTCAAATTACAAAAGAAAAAGCTCAGAGAAATTAAGGTAATTATTTCCATAAAAAACAAAGACTAGAACCCAGGTGTTATGAGTCCCAAGTTAAAAATTCCTGACCCAATGGGAAAAAATGATGAATATACTAGAGAAAAGAAATACATTCATAAATCCATGCTCATTAACCCAGTTAACTCCAAGTATAGATGTAAACAAAAGGATATTTCAAAGTCCAATAAGGAGAGAGTTCCACTGCTTAAGTTTTCTTTACACTTCTTTCATCTCGAATATTTCTATAAATTTATTTCCATAACTTTAGAACAAAGTAGCTCTAAAGAAATCATATGACCTTGACTACAAGGTTTTTGAATGGAATGTTCACAATTGTTTTGAAATTATTAGATTCAATGTTAAGAGTTGCTGCAGGAAGACAGACATGCAAATACATTGCTTGTACAATTGATTCAAATATTCTGGGGAAAAATTTGGAACCAAAGCAGAAAAAAATTGCTAAATTATATTCTCATTTGACCCTTGAATTCTACTATTGGGTATATAATATGAAAAAGCCAAACATAGAATGAGGGGGCTCATAAATAGCAATCTATTTGTATTTTAATAGTAACAACCACATAACATAGTAGAAAAGAAATGGATGCTCATCAATTAGGAAGATGAACAGTTGTGATATATGAATGTATTTAAATAACTCAGTAAGATTCTTATTGTGTTATAGGAAATTATGAACATGAGGAATTCAGAGTAAACTGAAAAGAATTGTATGAACTGATAGGAGCCAATACATATGAAACCAAAAGAATATGGACAATAAGTAAAAGGGGAAAAAACCATCTAAGGCAATTAAACTGATTTGTTTTGGTATCTGATAATGAAATGAATTGCCTTCCTCTTGGTAAAGATGGGTACAAGAATATTGCTTATTTTGTCAGATGTGTTTATTTTGTTGGTCTGTTTTAGTTAACTGCTTTTCTTTGATTTATGGGGAAGAAAATTTCAGAAAAAGATTATTGCATAAAACCCCTAAAAATCAAAGACAGACTGCTGTAAGAAGGCCAATGGAGAAAGCTTGTCTTGGGATCAGGAAGGTCTGAATTCATGCTTTTTCTACCACATATTGAATCTTTGACCCTAGTCAAATCATGTAATCTCAGTCTCATGAGGAAACTAAGATTACAAATTGCAGCAAAGGTGCCAGTCTTCAGTGGATTAAGGGAGTTTCCTTTTTTAGCAAATTCCCTATGCCAGTGAAATCAAGTCAAGAATATTTATAAACCAGAGGAGAAAAAATGGTGAAGGCACCATTGTAGAGGGCAAAGAAACTAAATCTAAAATCAGAAGACTAGGGTTTGAATGGTGCCTCTGACATTCAGTCAGGTTAGTGGCATAGTAGATAAAGTTTCAGACCTGTAATCAGACAAACCAGAGTTTGAATCTTGCCCCCGATGCTAATTACGTATGTGACACTTGTATTATTGCCCAATCTCCCTGTCTTCATTTTCTCATCTCTAAAGGGGGATAACATTGTAATGATCCCAGAGATAATTTACATAGAGCAATTTGCAAATCTTAAAGATTATGTAGTTGTTAGTTATCATTTTTATTTACTAGCTGTGTGACCTTAGAGAAATCACTCAACCTCTCTGGGCCTCAGTAAATGAAAGGGTTAGACTATAACCTCTGAATTCTCTTCTAGGTCTAATATCTGATTCTATGAATGACTGCAACAATTAACAACATAAAAGTTTCAACGTACTTTAAATGCATTATCTCATTTGAAAACATAAGTGACTGGGGTAGTTTAAGCCATTATCATAGAAGAATATTTCCAAACACAGATTGTAAAATTATTTTTATTCTCTCTCTCTCTCTCTCTCTCTCTCTCTCTCTCTCTCTCTCTCTCTCTCTCTCTCTCTCTCTCTCTCTCTCTCTCTCATTTCCTAGACTCTGGGAGATATAGTGAATAATAAGTATGTAAGAAATTACCAGCATGAGTCAGCTTCATTATAGATGAACTAGTTTATCTATAATGCATTTAGCTGGAATTTTCCTTGTTCTAATGAATTAACTCTCCTTTAGTGGACTGCAGATGGGAATGTGTTTAGGGAAAATAGTCTTGCTACAAATCCCATCCCTAATAACCCCTCCAAAACATGTACTACTTAACAAGCTTATTCCTCTAGTGCTGTTGTCGACCTCTTAAAGAAATGTAAACATCCCATGGTAAGAATTATTTTTTTATGTGGCATGTGCAATTTATATAGATTGTTGGTCATGAGAAGTAAAAATAAATGCAAATGGTCCCTACAAGAAAGAACTTGGCCTCCCCCTCTTTGGTTCTGAATGCAGTGTTGCTGTACAGTTTAATTACTTTGTAGAGAAAATTCTGTGCTGATGCTTACATTCCCTCAAGGTGCTGGGGAAAATCCTGAGAGATTGTTGTATCTAAAAATATGAAACCCTATCTTCCCACCCCAATATCAATCAACCAATTGATATTAATTGCTTTTAGAAAGGATTATTAACAGAGAAGTTATGGTAAAAAGAGTATTATAGAATAATTACCTTGGACAGGGAGGCACTCTCTTACCTCCCTACATAGAGAACACATATGGAGGTCATATTCAAAGCACTAAGAGTGAGAGATACACAAATACAGAATAGTGCACCTGACACCTGGCCCTAACAATCCTTTTCTCTCTTTAAGAAGTCCCTGCAAGATTTCCCAGAAAATGTGAGCAATAAGCTAGGGCAAATGCATTTCCTTTTGGATTCCCATGACCTTTCACACCTCTCCAAAACAGAAATGATCTACTCCAAAGACAAAGTAATTTCAGCTGTCTCCATGGTCTGGAACACCCAGAATCCAAAAGAATGTCAAAAAAACCCAAATACCAAATGATAGATGATGCTCACTGACCCTGAGTTCACACAAGGCCTCTCTCCACCTCCCACAATACTAGTTTGAAATTTTACTAGCAGACACAAGACCCTAACATAAGCTTACAAACCCACTCCTATACCTCAGTCCTCCCCTTTCTTCCAGGAAAAAGTACATCCACTTGTCTTTATTTTATTTTTCTTTTTTATATTAATATCAGGAAGTTCAGGTGAAGACTTTGGCCTCAGGTTGCAGAAATTTGCTAAGTCTGACAAGGAGCCAGCACAGACACAGCCCTTCAGGATCAAAACCCTGATAGGACCAAAGCCCTAGAGGTCCAGTTCTTCAAAACTCTGAGATATGGTGCCAGGGTGGACTGCCATGGTAGCTCTCTCAACTAACAGAGAACTAAGCAAAAGAAGGTAAGGGACTGGACCATGTGTAATTTATATGTGGGAAAGGGGAAAGGGGTATCTGTGTAGCATTCTACTAGCTAAAAGAAAAGAGTTCAAAAAACATCCAGCTCAAGTCAATTCTGACCACCAAAGTTACTTGGACAGAGACCTAGATTTGTGGACTATGAATTTACCATAATGGGATAAAGTTGAGATGCTTTGAGATCCTTATCTCAAGGAAGCCAACATTAGAGGGAATAGGGTAAGAAAGTTTATAAGGGGGAAAAAAATCACATTTGTTTAAAGAGAGAGACTAGTTCATTTCAGTTCATTATGTGAATGATACACACCCCTTTCTCAAAAAAGCACTGGTTCCTGGCTTGAGGCTGACATAGTTGAACTAGGTCTGGGAGAAGCAGTTACCTCATCTAACTTGAGTACTTCACAAGTAACTCATTCCTCTGATGGCTCTATCAAGTTCACCTGTCACCTGCCTTTCTCCCTTCTCATGGTCTGTAGCAGCCTTTACTTCTGCTAGGAAAGAAAACAAAAGGCTCAAGGACAGAATAAATGGATAAACTCCTTTGCAAGTAAAAGACAATAGGAGAGTCTTGCAGCAGAAAAAAGTATATCCACTTGTCTTTATTTTTCTTTTTATATTAATATCAGGAAATTCATGTGCTCTTGTGTCACAATTTTAAATTCTCATGTCCTGATAAAACCTAGGGTTATCTCCATTTTAAAATGAGACATCTGAATAGAACTTTAGTATAGAAGTTCATCAATGTCCTTCTTAAAAATGTTGGTGCCCTGAATTGAAGACAATTATTTAGATGTGAAAATAAAAATTTTTATAACTTTTTAAATAATAATTGCAATAATAGTAGTTATAATAATAATTATAACTAGTATTCATGTAGTGTTATACATAGTGCTAAGCTCTTTATAAATATTCCATTTAATTTGTATTTTTGTATTATTTTTGTATTAGGCAGCTAGGTGGTGCAGTGGACAGAGCACTGGCCCTGGATTCAAGAGGAAGGGAGTTTGAATGAGGCCTCAGACATTTGCTACTTACTAGCTATGTGACCATGGGCAAGTCACTTAAACCTGATTGCCCCACATTCAGGGCCATCTCCAGTTGTCCTAATTCATATCTGGCTCAGATGGCCCAGGAGGAGAAAGTGAGGCTGGTGACTTAGTACAGCCCCCACCCCAATACAAGTCACATGTTTGTCAGGGTATCATCTACCTGATGAAGTAGTCTTCTTGAACATAAAGGACAAAATATTATGTATTTTATATTTATTATATGCACTTTAGTTATTATATTTATATTATTTTACTATGTAGTATCTCATTTTATTGTTACATTTTCATTGTTCTGTCTGGGATGTTTGCATAATCAGTTTTCCAAATCATGGCCTGAGACAACACCAGAACAATACAATTGTATAAACCAAAACAATCATATAGCAAAGTTTTTAATTAAGGCATAAAAGATGCGAATAAAGTGCTAGAATTATTGTTTACATAATCTGAACTACAGAAATGTATACATCCCTTTAAGGTTATTGGGGATTATAACTTTCCTTCCTTAATATTTATCAAATCTATCAGCATTAGAAAAAATTATGAATGTTTTAATGGAATTAATTGAATGGAAAAACACATGGGGGGGGGGCAGCTAGGTGGTACAGTGGATAGAGCACCGGCCCTGGAGTAAGAGGAGTAACTGAATTCAAATCTGGCCTCAGACACTGAATAATTACCTAGCTGTGTAGCCTTGGCCAAACCTTGCAAAAAGAAAAAAGAAAAACACAGGGTTTAGTTCATTTTACCTCATGAAATTATGCTGCATTCTCTTGGGACTAGAGTTCATTGAAGACTCTTGACTTAGAGAAAAGATTATCAGCTTTCTTCTAGGATCCCTTTCTTTAGGAAAATCACATCCATGCACTACTCTCACATCTCCCTTTCATTATTTGTCACCCAGATCTGTTCATGATCCCTTCCAGAACTCCACTTCCTAAAATTTTCTGTTGTCTAGGAGACTCCTAATCAATCTGGAGTTCCAAGCAAACTCTACTGCTTCTCAGCCAGCCACACACCCTTTTAAACTACATACTCCAGGCAATTTTTCTCAATGGACAGGACATTTACCTCCAAGCATCATGGAAAATGAAGTACTGGGGACTTTTCTTATCCTCTATATGTACTCAAGCAATAAACATTTTGTGATTCTGCAGTGAAGACCATTATATACTGGAATGAATTACTGAGAGAAAATAGACTCCTTTCTTAAAGATATTTACTAACCATGGTCCTAGGTGATTTTTTTGTGAAACTTTCAAAAGCAAGAGACCATGCTGGACAATCTTTTAATTTCCTCCCTGCTGTTGTCAATCTATTCAACCCAAGTGCTGACATAGCAGTTCCTTTTGACACACCTTTCCTCTTCACTTACCATAAAAGGTTATTTCTCTGGTAGGGTTTAGTACTGCCTGGAGGAAGGAAGATAAATTGCATTTTTCTGTTTAATCTATATAGATCCCAAAAGATCAAAAATAACTTTATGAAACAAAAGAAAACAAACTCAAAAATCTGAAATTCTGAACATCCAATTATCTGTAAATTCAAGTCCAATGATATCAAATGACTAAGTATACTTACAAATGAGTATCTTCAATTTATCAGTTTGCTCATTGTCTTCCCAGGTTCCACTAGCACTAGTTATATACAGGTATATATGGAAATAAATCATTGTCTTTCATTTCTATGCACATTGCATAAATTAATCTTCATATACTATTTATTTACAATCTCCATCTTCTTTAGCCAATCGGTTTTGGAAAAGAGGAAGGAAAAGATTTCACCAACCAACCATCTGGAATGGAATTCTGATATGCAAGGTCATACAACTCAAAAAATATCAACATTCATTCCTCTTCCAGTCATCTCACCAATTGGATCACTTCTTTTATAAGAGGTGTGATATGTCACCCAAGGATAGAGCATTTCAAAGTATCCCTTTTCCAGTCTTTCATCAACAATCTTTCTTCTTCCCACAACCTGAATAGCCATGGCAGTAAATACAGACCGACCATAGACACATTTCTCTAAGGTGGCAGCTCCAGCAAGATTCTATAAATAATGTATCAAAGCCTCAAGCAGCATCCCTGGGATACTATTGAAGGAAGCACCACACACTTTATATAGCTCTGTGGTGTGCTTAACAAATCTTTAACAATGTTCTACAGTATTACTCATAATTTAGTCTGAAACATTTAGTAATTTCGTAAAGTTTGCATCCTGACTCCAAAGTGAACCTTTAGAACAAAGCTGAAATGTTAAATGTGTTTTAGGTAAGTGAAAGTGATGTGAATTCATACATTACTAAATGTTTTTATACTTCTTTCCATTTAACAGATAATGCTTTCATCCTACACCACCATCAATTTTCATTGTAACCAACAGGTATTAAAGCCCTTCCCTTTCCTATATAATGAAACCCATAGATATTGAAGAGTAAAAGCGAATGAAGTTGGAGTTTTATTACTTCATTTTAGGCTCCTGGTAGGGACAAGTACTGTTGGCAATCACATAGCAATGAGAAGCTCAGGATGCATAGGCAAATAAGGATTTCTTTATCCTTGGCATTGCCATTAACTACTCAGTAATATATCCCATATTGCCTGGGACATTCAATTTGAGAGAATACAGCAAATACCTATGGTGGTTATGCAACCACTTTTAGATCTTTTGGAGCCACCAGAAAGCTCTTCTTTCTTACCCCCTCTTCTCCTTAACTCTTCTTCCCCCACCCCCACCCCAACTGCCCTACTTTATCTCTCTTCTTCCTTTCCCTGTCTTCCTTTTTCTCTCTTAGTATGTCTGGTCCCTCAGACTTACCCTTACCTTACCCCCAACATCAACTCTCTTCATTTACCTCCCTCCTGCACTAGTCATCTTTCCCTAGCTAGTGTCTGAAGCATACCCCACTGGATGACCACACTTGATCCTTTTGTCTTAGCTCCAGGCAGGTAAGAGCAATAGAACTGTGATTGAGACCTGTATCATTGTTTAATATCCATTTACAACACAGCTTGCTCCCAGTACTTTAATCTACCATCTCACTTTAGAAACCATCTTATATGTGTCTCTGACAATAAAATTATATTGCAAAGAAAAAAGATCATCAGAGATATTTGGAAAGTTGCTTCCCTCACTTTTTTTTTGAGGCAATTAACCTATGATTTGTGAGAATTCTTTCTCATCTGCCTTAAGGCAGAGAGATTCAATTAGTTTATTTAAAGTCAGAATGCAGCAACCTCAAAACTTGGTAGAAAAATTTAACACACAAAACACCTACATATGTTAGGCCATTTCTTGGCCTTCTCTATCATTCTAATATTGTAGCTAATTAAATTACCATCCATTAATGGCCAGTCTTATTACCTATAATAGTCACTTACACTCTCTGGGTCACCATTCCTTCATCTGAAGATGATCAAGGTTGGAATAAATTAATTTAGGTATGATTTCAAGTTTGTTATCCATGCTTATTAGAGTTGGACTGCCCCAATGTAGCACCTATCAGTCTGCAATTATTCTAGATAAGACTTTTTAAAAATAGTACTCTAGTTTACTGATCTTATCAATGAGATTGTCTGAGAAAGTTTGAGGTCTGAATGTCCAAATGAAAAAAATCAATTATGACTTCTAAAGAGTCATCAGTCCTTCACCTTCTTTTTACTCTTAACCATTAAGATGGATGAATGGTATTTTATTTGTGTATATATAGAAAAATATGCTGAAAGGAAGCAAGGTGCTGTCAGGAAGACCAGGGTTCAAGTCCTGTTTCTGACAAAACCAAGATGGATGACTGTATGCTAATCATCTAATCTCTCAAGGGATCTTGGACAATCTCTAGAATTATATATTACAATAAGATTCTGCTCTGTATTGCTAGAGATAACCAACAGAAGTCTTCTCTACATATTTAAAATCACAGATTTGGTTCAAAAACATGTATGGCATTATTATGTGTGTCTACATATGTCAGAAATATTTTAGTAACAATATAAAAATTGAATTGCTGCTATTAAACTGGTTCTTATATTAGATTTGCTATTTATTATCTACATGGTGATGATAGTGTTTGGTCATTTCAATTGTGTCTGACTCTTCATGATCCTATTTTGGAGTTTTCATGGCAGAGATGCTGGAATGATTTGTCATTTCCTTTTCCAACTCATTTTACAGATGAGGAAACAGCTAAACAAGGCTAAGTGACTTGCCCTGGGTTACACAGATAGTAAATTTCTGAAGCCAAATTTGAATTCATGAAGATGTATCTTCCTATTACTCAATCCTATAATAATGCCCCCTCCCCTCTCTGTACCCAAGTTTCTTTATTTAACACACACTAGAAGGTGGAACTAAGTAATCTCAAGTCACTAATGTGTAGGTGTGATAATTCCTTTCCCATCTTAGCTCTTCTAACTTCACTCAGTAAACTACTTTGGTTCCCTACTCTTTTGGTTCAGATTTAAATTCTGCTGGGGGGTTTAACAGTCACTTTTGGCATTTATACCACTAGGCCCCATCCTACCACTCAAGACTTCTCATAGGTTACTACTCTACAGGAACTTTTTATAGTCTAGTCATTCTGGTCTTAAACACAACACTCTTACCTTCTGATTTTTGCACTGGTTTGGATGATCTATGCCCTGATGCTTTCCCACCTCATCTCTGCCTCTTGGAATCTCTGAGTTTCCCTTCCCCTCCAAGGTTGCCTCATAGTGGATTTATGTATGTATTCTCATAAAGACATAACACAATACCTATATCCATGAATGCATACATAAACACAAACATACATAAGTGAACATTTGATTCTCAGTTAGAATGAAAGCTCTTTGAGAGCAAGTGCCACTTTTTTTTCTTTCAATCTTCTGTGAATACACATAGTTGTTGGCACATAGTAGGTGCTTAATTCTTGCTCATTCAATTGTTTGACCTCTAAGGGTCCTCTATATATGATCCTATTGCATATGTTTTTTTATTTTAATAAAATGATTATTTAAAGCCCAAATTTAGGACAAAATGAATAAATTAGGGAGTGAAAGATCACAGAACATTTGTTCCATAAAAAACAATTCTCTAAAAAGATGCTTTTAAGTAATGAATTAACCTGATGATTTTATAGACATCCAACATTCATGACTCAAAACTCTTCTGAAACAATTATTTTATTTAAGCAAGTTACAAAGGTTCTGGAAGCTAAAAATAGGCTTTGCCCCATCTCACTCCCCCCTCGCTCATGATCTGCTTTCTGGAACATTGACTCATGTTCTTAGAAAGGTTTAGTTATTTCACTACTCACACTATTGAACTTTCAATGGTCTCTGAAGCCACACTCAGAGCACTGAAACTCACATACCTTTTAGTCTCTAAATTCCTATTTCTAAACCTGAATTATTTGCCCTGCTTTCCTTCCTATATCTCCCAACCCCATCTTTTGCCACTATCACTAGCTCTAGTTCTCCTCCCCCATCTTTTTGTTTTTTAAATTTCCTTCCCCCACCTCCACACACTTTGGACCATAAACAAGCATTTTCTATCAAGAGTTTACCTACAAGAAAGAGGAATGTACAATTAGAAGTCATTCAGGTTAAGATAATTATAAGTGTGAGAATTTAAAAAAAATCCCCAATCTCAGTGACACCTAAGATTTCTAACCTCATCCTTACCTATAATTATCCAAGTTGGGCTAGGCCTATGTTAAAGCATGCTATATGAAACCTTTTCTGATCCTTGCCTTCCCTTACTCCCATATCACCATATCAAATTAATCTGAATTTATTTTGTATTTCTTCCTTTTATATTTATCATATACACACATACTTCTCTCCTCAATTGGAATGCAAGTTCCTTCATAGTAGGGATATTGTTTATTTGTATCCTCAGAATTTAGTGTAGTATCTGAAACATAGTAGGTGTTTGCAAATGCTTGTTGAATCACTAATAACTCAGGAGATGAGCATATTTTGCTGCCTTGTGGTACAAGAAGAAAAAAATCTTCTCTTATAATAAACAGAAAGAAAATTTGATATTTGTCTAGCTGAGTTCTCTGGAAAATTTTCATTAGCCCATTTTTCTAATCTCAGGTTCATTTTCAGTCAGAAAGACTTTTGTTGCAATATCAAGCTCATAGTAATCCTCCTTTCACCTATAAACTTTTATTTTATAGTATTTGATTAACTTTCCCCACTACCAATGGAAAGGCAGTGAATTATAACACAACTAGCATTCTCAACACTTCAGAAATATAAGAATTCAATATTCTACAAAAAAGCGTGCCAAAAGTTGGTGCCACGTGACCTTTCAAATTATGTTAGCCAGTATCATCTGCTCTCAGCAGTTCCTGTGCTAACCTGGATAGTTCTTGGCTACCTAAAATATACTTGTTCTTATGCCTGTGTCTTTCTTAGATGAATCCCTTTTACCTGAAAAATCTGTCTTTTGTCCTTCTCTAAGAATACTGCATTCCAACCAGGCTTTAAAGTTTAATTCATACACCATTTTCTTCATGATGGCTTCCCTGGTCTCCTTAGCAACAATATTTCCTATAGACTTCATGTTGTAACTATTTTATAATGCTCTGATGCACCACACACTCTTGTATGTTATCTGTGTTTGTGTCTTATGCTTTATAGACAATAAGATTTTTGAGGTGGAGTACATTTCTAATCAATAAGCATTTATTGAATATTTGCTCTGTGGTACCAGACACTGAAGTAAAGTCAAATGAACATATGTCTATATATATATTATATGTATATGTAGGGTAGATAAGTGGTACAATGCATAGAACACTGACCTTGGAGTTAGGACAGGAGTTCAAATCTAGTCTCAGATACTTGACATACAAACTGAATGACCTTGGGCAAGTCACTTAATCCTGATAGTCTTGCAATCAGGATCATTTCCAGTCATCCTGATTCATTTTTGGCCCCTGGACCCAGGTGACTCTGCAGGAGAAAGTGAGACTGGTGACTTAGCACAGCATCCCCTCACTCAAATCCCATTCAGATGCTTGTCATAATTGTGGTCTTCTTGGAAAATGAAGTACAAACATTAGACTTATATATGTATGCACACATTTAAATACAAAATAAAGAGAAGATAGATGGTAATCTTAGAGAGGAAGAAACTAGCAAATGCTGAGAGGATGAAGAAAAGCTCCTAGAAGAAATTAACTGTTGAGATGAACCCTGAAAGAAGTCAAAAATTTTCAGAGGCAAAGGTTAAGAGTAAGAGCATACACCTATTCCTCATTTCACATGTATAGAAAATTGTAGCAAATCATGGAGATAGAACATAGATGTGAGAACAATGAATTATACCATATTAGTCTAATTTTTGTGTCTTTCTCAAAGCCCAGGACACAATGATTTTCACATAAAATACTGTTTGATTTATGATCATTGTCCTGAACAAAAATATATAGTTTTACATATAGTTCAGGTTTACTAAATATTAAATGAAAAGAGTTTGGTAGCCAATAGGTCATGGAATGACTCATCTTTCCAAAGAGGCTAAATGTTCACCAGCCATGTCATATATGATCTCTTTTAGGACCTTTGACTCTATGACATGAAAAACTTTATCAACATTAAACATAAGAGAATAAATTGGTAATAAAATGGAGCAAACAATCACTAATTGTCATGAATGTGAAAGGAAAGCAATGTTACCCAACATCTGGGTAGATTTTAGTGAGCTTTTTCAGTAATTTGCATTGCATGCAGGTGTCCCAGATGAATTACAGCCTCTCAGAGACATAGCTGACTTTGCATAGCACTATTTTGGAAGGGGAAAGAAAGAAAAATGTATCTGACAAAAAAAATTATCCAAGGAATTTAGGAGGAAGGATAGATATAATATTTCTTCCTCTACTATCAATCAATCAGCAAGTATTTATTGAGCACTGGCAGTGTAGTTTGGTAGAAGGACATTGGAGCTTGAATAAGAAAACTTATTTGAAATCCCAGCTCTGTCACTTACAAGCTGTCTTATTTTAGAAAAGTCATTTCCCCTACTTGGTGTTCAGTTTCCTCATCTGTAAAATTAGAACATTGAACTAGATCACCTCTAAAGTCCTTTCCAGATCTAAATTAGTTTTCCTAAGTACACAATCTTGTGATATACATCATGGGAGATTTGGGGGCAAGACAGGAAAGTTGTACGTGGTACCTAGCCTTTAGGCAGTTACAGTGAAGCTGGGGAGACATTTATAATACAGTCAAATGAACTTTGAATATCAGAAAATTATTTAGACTGAAATGTAGATCCAAAATGATTCAAGGTATTTTGAATACTTTAAGCTCACATGGACAATATCTTATCCTGGAAGCTTATCTCTAATGAAATCAATTTTCTTTCTAGTTTCTTATTTCTCCTATCACAGATTCCTCAAATGCATAAACTCTTTAAATTTTACTCAATTGTAATATAGATACTAGGTATAGGCCTTCATTCACGTGTGTTATTTCAGTTATGTCCAATTCTTTGTGACTCAATTTGGGATTTTCTTGGCAGGTACTGGAGAAGTTTGCCATTTTCTTTTCCATCTTATTTTATAGATAAAAACAGGATAAAATGACTTGCCTGGGGTCACACACCTAGGAAGTGTTTGAGGTCAAATTTGAACTCTGATCTAACCAAAGTGACACTTTTTGCCTCCTAGTGGATTTCACATGTTCCCTATACAAAAAATAGTGATACAGAATTGTGTGCAAAACATTCAGAATTCCACGAATAGGCATTCATCTGTATATGGAATTCTTTAATTCTGCCACAGAAGAGAATCAATTGAATTTATATGAATTTATCAAGAACCTGTTATCTGATAATAAACATACCATGATAAACACAACAGATACATTTGTCAAATAACAAGATAAATGAAATTTAAAATAAAGAGAGAAGACTTCTTGGAGGAGGTGAATAGTGATTTAGGACTAAATATTATTTAACACATTTCAGAGATGAATTTGTTCTTAAGAGGTTCTGGGTTGAACTTGAAGTGCTGCAAGTTTATGTGATCTTGAACAAATAACTTAGCCAGTTTTTTTTTTTTTGCAAGGCAATGGGATTAAGTGGCTTCCGCCAACCAGCTAGGTAATTATTAAGTGTCTGAGGCTGGATTTGAACTCAGGTACTCCTGACTCCAGGGCCGGTGCTTTATCCACTGTGCCACCTAGCCACCTCCAGTTTTCTTAACATGTAAAATAATAGGTTTGAGCTAGATGATGTCAAAAGTCTCTTCTAGTTCTTTACCTGTCACTGACTATATAGTTCATAGCTAAAACAACACAGTGCTTTAGAATCATAAATTTAATTGCCTTTCAGAACCAGCTTTCTTTCTTCATTTCAAGATGTAGTGACTCCTGTGGGAGGAGAAGATGGTTAGGGTTTTACAAAAAACTTCATCTAAAAAGTTCCATAAGCATCTCTCAATCTCTCTCTCTCTCGCTCGCTCTCGCTCTTGCTCTCGCTCTCTCTCCCTTAATGTGGCATAGAAAACATGCTTTTTTGAATGATACCAAATATTCTCCAATGCATACAAGACTCCTTAGAAGACAGAATTTCCAACTCCTGTTAATGTGATTACATTGTTGTGACATTTCATTACTTTTTCACTTAAATAATATGAAAACTGGAACATTAAATCTGCGATGAGGGTTAGAATCTAATGACCAGGCTATAGAAGCTGTCCCAAGATTCTGTAGAGGTGTGGATACTAGTCCTTCTACATCTTAGGAAGCCATTTTACAGGTGTCTTATGCCTAATCACATTTTGTAAGTGATGGTGCATGAACTGCTCTCCAGTCATTGTTATTCATCTCCGTCACTTACCGATGTCTACAATATTAAATTGGCAGAGTCATCTATCAAGCATCCCCTTCCTACACATGCTCTAGCATGGATCAAAGATGCATATAAACCATTCCTTCATGGGGTCTGAGTGAATTTATTGCTTCCCCTTCCATATATGTATTTTTTTGAATTTTTAGCCTTTATTTTCCTCAGAAGACAATTTACAGACTGTTCTGCATTTAACTATTGCAAACACTTTCCCTTGTATCTAATGAGTATCCCCAGGGTGGAGGAGTTTGGAAAAACGCTGTTTCCTTTTCAGTTTCTGCAGTGTCATGCCCACAGATAAAATCATAGATCTTCTGGTGCATATGACAATATAATATCCTCTAACTGCATTTGTTATGTCCTTAAATAAGATGGGGGGGGGGGCTACACAAAAAAGAGATACAATTAACTATATATTACATTATTAAAATGTGTATTCTTTCTTATTAGAAAATGAAAAGATCAGAAATATTTTCAATTCTTTTTAGTATATTTAATATAATAGACATTCAAGACCCTGATTGATTTATTTAAGGACGTTACCTCATGCTTATATCTCATTTGGAACTTGACAAAATATGTAATAGTGGATATAGTCAAGTAGATCCTTCAGGTTTAATATTTATAAAAATGATTATAACTGACAATTTCTACTCTCTATAACTATCACAGTCAAAGAAGGGCACTAGCATGGAGTGTGCCCTTCTCTTCATGACCACCATTATCTCCACATTTCCTCTCATAGTCTTCTCTTGATTAAAGATATGACAGAACCCAGCTCAAGACCTTGCCAGCTGCCTACCCATTCTCATCATCATTGTATCGAGATCCTACAAATCATCTTACTATCACTTCCAGAAGGGATGGTTGGACCAAGTTCCTCTTCCTGTTGTTGTACCCAGTTGCTCTTCCTCTCTACTAAACTGGATGCAGGACCAAAAATTCCAGGTTACAGTTCTGATTTATATAGTCCTTTAAGGATTGTGTATCAGATTACATACATTATATCTATTCTCACAACCACCCTGTAAGGCA
This sequence comes from Macrotis lagotis, assembly GCF_037893015.1. NCBI lineage: Eukaryota > Metazoa > Chordata > Mammalia > Peramelemorphia > Peramelidae > Macrotis > Macrotis lagotis. Next base: position 137,029,054 of record NC_133658.1, read on the forward strand.
GGTAGATAGGAGAAGAATTATCATGCACCCAATATTTCCTTTGTGGATGGACAGATCAAACTCTTGTGTGATAACAAATCTCTTCCAGATGACACTGTGATATGTTCAGCTGACTCAATCAGCACAATGTTATTCATGAACCAAAGTATCCTGAGGAACTCTCTATTTACAGCACTTCTCCTTAACCTTGATCTCCTTTATTACAATGGCAAATATCTCTGTTATGCCTTATTTGATGTTTATTATTAGAAGGTAACTAAACAGGGTCACTTCAGTTTTTAAATCTTCTAAGAATCCAGAATAATATTGATGTGCTGATGGGAGGCATTGTAAAGTAGCTGATAAAGTGTTATTCATTTTATAAGCAATTTTTCATAATTAATAAACAATAGACACAGTGCAATAATATAAATACACATATACACATATTTATGTCATTATTTATGTCATTTAATTAATAAATATTAATTAAGCACTCAAAACCAAAGGATACCAAAAGAAAATGCAACAACATAAACCTTTCTCTCAAGGAACTCAGTCTAATGAAGGAGAGCACATATGAATCAGTAAATACAAGATAAATTCAGTGTAAATGCAGATAACCTCAGAAGGAAGGGACCAGTTGTGGGAGGAGTGAAAAAGGCCTCTTAATTAAAGTAGGATATGAGCTAAGTCATGAAGGAAGACAGAAAAGGTGAATTAAAGGGGAGACAGGAAAGCATTTCAAGATAAGAGATAGCCTCACTGTATATACACTTAGTTGGAAGATGGAGTATCATGATTAAAGAACAGCAAATAGATCAGTGTCACTGAATGAGAGGAAGGAAGGAAGGTATAAGAAGACTCAAAAAAGTAGGACTATGGTTCCAGTTATGAATGGCTTTAAATATCAAACATGGGATTTTATCTTTGATAGGAGGTAATAGGGAGTCACTGGAGTTTATTGAGTAGGGAGATGTCATGGTCAGACATGTACTTTAGGGAAATTATTTTGTGTACTAAATGGAAAATAAATTGGAGTGGGAAGAGATTTGAGGAAGCCAGACCAATTAAAGGGGTATTAAATAGTCTAGGAGTGAGGCATTGAAGGTCTAATCTAGAGTGTTGATTATTTTAGTAGAGAAAATGGGATATACCTGAGTGGAATTTTTACGATAAAAATCATATAATTTGACAAGAGATGAGGTTAGTGGGTTGCATGAGTAAGGAGTCAAGGTAAAGTCTGAGGGTTTTGATTGTCAATGTTTGGGAAGATTGCAATGCCCTAGACAGTAGTAGGAATGTTAATAAAAACTTTTGGGGAGAGGTGAATATAATAAGTTCTAGTTTATAAATTCTGAGCTTGAAATGTCCCAAGGACATCTAATTCCTGGTGTTTCAAAGAGAGAGTAATTTAGTAGGCATAATTTGGATGAAGATTCAGCAAAGAAGGCTGATGAGTGGTCAAATTGTTTGGAGGAGATTTGGGAGAGAGGAATATGATGAAAATTTAGAAAGGCAACAAACATATTAAGCATTATAAATATTAGCTCATTTCATCTTCACAGCAACCCTGGGAAGTATGTGTTATTGTCATTGTTGTCAACTTGATTCAGTCATGTGCAACTCTTCATTACCTCATTTGTTTGTTTGTTTTCTTTTTTTTTAAGGTTTTTGCAAGGCATATGGGGTTACGTGGCTTGCCCAAGGCCACACAGCTAGGTAATAATTAAGTGTCTGAGACCTGATTTGAACCCAGGTACTCCTGACTCCAAGGCAGGTGCATTATCCACTACACCACCTAGCCGCCCCTGTTTGTTTGTTTTGACAAACATCCTGAAGTGTTTTTTCATTTCCTTCTCCCTGTCATTTTACAGATTAGGAACTGAGAAAAATTGGATGAAGGGACTTAGCAAAGTCACACCAATACTAAGGTGTCTGAGAACAAATTTGAAATCACCAGGTCTTCCTGACTTCAGGTCTGGCATTCTATCCACTGTACCACATAACTGTGCTGGATATCTCTATTCCTCAATTTGTGGTGGAGGAAACTAATGCAGAAAGAGGTTTAATGACTCGCTGATGGTCTCACATCTGGTAAATCTCTGAGGTTGCATTTTTAACTCAGGTCTTCCTAAATCCAAGCCAAGTACTCTCTTCACTGCAACTTCCTTCCTAACTGCTCTAGAGAATTCAGTGATAGTAAAGACATGATCAACTGTTGAATATCACTTGTGAAAGTCTAGTTTTTTTCCACTAATGCCCTCATTAAATAATGCCCTCAGTTTAAATACAGTTGACTTTCATAAAAATTTTGGATAGATAAGTTATGTGGACTTCTAGTTATTGATATACTTGTTCCATTTTTTGATAGTATAATTTTGGTTCCTTTTCATAGCTTTCCTCTCTTCAGATACTTTGTATATGTCTGTCTTTGCCCTCCCAGGTGAAATACCTACAACATGTATCTTTTCTGTGTAAACATACAAATATGGATGCTATTCCCCTCTTTGTTCTCTTTAATATCTTTCTATTTTCTTCATAGGCACTACAATTATTATGATATTAAGGTTCAAGTATGATAGCTTATTGTCCTTTATGGAGAAAATATTTTGTATTTATATCATATATATATATATATATCTGACAAATTCTCTATATTTTTCTTTTATTTGCAGCTTTCCTTCTCTTGAGATAACTGTTTTGTTGGATATTTTGCCAAGTTTTCTTTAGCTTATCCTGGGTGGTTTTTTCAAAAACTCAAATAGATAATTTCTTTTTAAATTTTTTTTTATTTAAGGCAATGGGGGTTAAGTGACTTGCCCAAGGTCACACAGCTAGGCAATTATTAAATGTCTGAGGTCACATTTGAACTCAGGTCCTCCTGACTTCAGGGTTGGTACTCTATCCACTGTGCCACCTAGCCTGCCTTCAAAGATATAATTTAAAAAAGTACTTTCATTTCTACTTCTGAATGAAGAATTTAAATTGAGTTATACTTCCCATATAGTATTCCATTCAATTGATTCATTTATTCAACACATATTAAACATGTAATGTGTGGAAACTCTATTATGTACAGTAGAGGTACAAAGGAATATAGACATTGAACTGCCCTATAATTTAGTTCCTTTGCCTTTGAAATCATTTAGCATCTACTCTATATATGAGGGGGTTTTTGTCTGTGCTTCTTTCTTATCTGTGATCTGTTGTTTTCTGTTCCCTTCCCTCCTAAATCCAATTAGCATACAAACTTAGTGAAGGCAGGGACTGTTTCAGTCTTCGACTGTCTATCTCCAGTGCTTGTGATGTCACAGGGCTGGTACTTGTTGAATTAAATTTACTATATAAGTACAGCTTTTTTTTTCCCAAGTAGTTTATGATATAATGAAGGTAAGGGAGATGACATGTACAAAAGTAACTACATCTGATGAAAGAGAGATTGAAAAGAGTTCAAAGGAAAGGTTCAGGGAAAAGTGCTTTGAGAGATTTGAGAAGGTAGAGATAAAATACTAAGTGACTTTTCATGAACAATAAAAACACTTAGAGTTCAAGAAAGTTATCCATCATTGGGTAATGTACAATTGGTATCAATGCTTGATCCTTTCTGCATCCTCTTCCATGCTGAATGTGGCAGAGTTGAATCCTTTTTAGCTCTTTGCTATTTCTTCATTGAAGGATGATTTGAGGCAGTGATGTTAAATATAACTGGGTTATGAGACTGGTATTTTGACCTAGAAAATCACATGAACATTATCTATTTTATTTATTTTGTTAAATATTTCTTAATTACTTTTTAATTTATTTCAACCTCACTTGGTAGGGTTTCAGTCCTGTATTTGAAAATTCTGGGTATGATAATATTTTTCCCTTCACTACTATGCCTCCCTTTTCTCTTTCTCTCTGAAGAATTAATTAACCACCACTTTAATAAAACACTTTTAGCCTTCTCTTGAGCCTAGGGCAATAAAATGTCCCATCAGGTCAACAAAGTCCCCTTCTATACTGTTTTATGGATTCTGTATTAAATGGAAAGCTAATGGTACCATTGTAATAATTGATGAGTATCCCTGCTTAGAACAATTCTTAATATTAGGTAGAGGTTTACTTTTCTGTTCGACTGTAAATTTATCAATGGCTAACCTCTGCCCTCTACATTTGGGATACAAGTCAGGATATAGAAACATAGGTAAGAGAAGTGAGCAGAGTGCATTCAATTGTCTGCTACAGGACAGGCTGAGGAGGGGAAGTTAGGAAAAAAAAAACAAAATTTGGAGGGCTTTGTTCAGTCTTTGAAAAGTTAGATAAAACTAGGATCTATCTTCAGCATAAATCTTCTGTTCCAAGATATTTTGGGGAGTCAAATGACACTCTTCACCCTCTCCCTTCTAAACTAGTTCAGCCATAATTTTATTTTTTACTTGTCAGTCTTTCATTTTCTCTTTTCAACTGTTGTCTCATTGCTTGTGACTCTTGGACTTAGTTCATTAAGGGATGCTGTCCTCTATTGATGCTTACTTTTCTCTTAAAGCTCCTCTAACTCTTCTTTAATGCATGGCTTAAAGAGTGTGTGTGTGTGTGTGTGTGTGTGTGTGTGTGTGTATGTGTGTCTGTCTTTCTGTGAGTTTATTCCCTGAAAAAATTTCTAGGCATGACTCAAGTATACCTTCTGGCTCAAACATTGTAATAATTCAAAATGCCTTATCACTGAATAAAAATTGATTTTCCCTTCAAATTACCTATCCTTAGATGTCAATTACTTCACAAACTTTTATTATATGAGTATCAGGGGGCAGATTTGAACCTAGGTCTCCTGATCCCAGAGAAAGTGTTTTTTCTACTGTAGCATGGTACTTCACTAGTGGACTAACCATTATAAATCTTGAAGCCTTTTGCAATATTATTTTTGTTTTGTTTTGTTTTTGTTTTTTGCAAGGTAGTGGCGTTAAGTGACAAGCTCAAGTTCACACAACTAGGTAATTATTAAGTGTCTGAGGCCAGAATTGAACTCAGGTCCACCTGATTCCTCCTGACTAGCTCTATTCACTGTGTCACTTAGTTGAAACCTCTTGCAATATTCTTTTTAAATTAATTTGCCTACTCAAAAGGGAGAGTTATACCATAGCCTCTCCATTGTGCCTTACATTGTTGCTCCTTATGTAATACTAAAGAATGATTTAGACATTAATTTCCTAAAACATTAAATGATAGTGCTTTGAAGACAGAATTTGTTTGTAGTTTTAAAATGATCTTTCTAGTGTCACACATCTGGGAATGTCTGAGATTGGATTTGACCTTAGAACTTCCTGACTCGGGACTCAGTGTTCTATCCACCATGACACCTAGCTATGGGTATGCATACAAAAATACATATACATACTTTTTCTTTCATTGATATACTCTAAACTTCTCTAAAAGAGATACTATTTTTCTTCTGTCTTTTTAGTCTCAGCATCTCATATATTACCTAGCACGTAGTAGGTATCTGATAAATATTTATTGATTATTAAACAAGTGCAAACTGAATCCAATACAATTCCCCTCAACGTTGATTGACTTCCAACTGTACTCTCATAACCTGATGTTTTTAGTCATTCAACCCTTCTATCATCCCCAACACCCTTCCCTGTGACCCCATGTTGAGATTAGACTTTTTCTTTCAATGTTCATTAAAATCATTCCCTTTCTTCAAGATCCAATCCAGGTAGCACCTATTTTATAGTTTTTTCTAACTTTTCAGGTAACAGTCAATTTTACCTGGACCTCACCACTGCACTTTGCACTTATCCTATTCTACTAGCATTAAGTTGTAGTTTTTTTAATATTTCTTAAAATGGAAACTCCATTTTTCTCTGACAGATTTTTTTTGCAAGGCAGTGGGGTTAAGTGATTTGCCCAAGGTCACACAGCTGGGTAATTGAACAAGGTTTCGCTAATATTCATTGATATATCCATATATCTCCATTTCTGTGTCTATATTTATACCAAAATATCTACATGTGATATAATATCATAATTATATGTGCTTATGTGCCAAATGGACAATCACTAATGCTCCAAGTCATCATTTTTTCTCAGGATTCTTCTACCTGTGAAGTGAACATTGCAAATTTAGCATATATACTATATAGTCCTCATGAACATGGATAAATTTTAAAACAGGTAGCATTTTGTCACTTGAGAAAAACCAGAGGGTATTATTTTACTACAAAAGGTTGCAGAATCTGTTTACGCTGACTAGCTCTATAAAGATTACAGGGCAATTCATGCTTTCCCCCCCATGTGATGAATCAAAGGGCACGACAATTTGATGCATATCCTCCTTTTGCTAAGTCTGAATGGTAGCACAAACTTAGATACTTGTCAAAGCATGGGAAAGGGGAGTTTTACTTCTACATTATTGTAGAGTAGAATGATCCATTTCTTGCCTATCTTGCCATCATCCTCAATCTCTCTCATACTCTACCCTCTCTGGTTTTACTCCTTCCATATCTTATTTACAAGAAGATTAAATGTACTTAAACATATTCTTCATAATAAACAACATTTTATCACAGGAAATAATCCTAGGATGCCCTTTTCTACCTTATCACTGGAACAAAAATAACATTTTAAACAAAATTCCACTCACTGGAGTAAGGGATATCCAATCCAATTGGTATCTCACTGAGATTCTATTCCATGCCTTTATCTACTAGAATGACTTGTTCTCACTCCTACTCAAATAACATATCCTAATCATTTTATATCATTTATATATCATTAATTACAAGGTTGATTTGATTTTATATTCTCTACTTCCTGCACTTGTTGGTGCTTCTTAGTCCAGGTACCAAAAATACTAATTACACTTTAACTCTCATTATCTGATTATAGTATAAGAAGTACTAGTTTGTATAAAGCATAAAGGAATTCCTCCAAGATCAAGTTAATCAATACTAATCATATCTCAGCATGCTGAAGCTTGTGCTCAAATTCAATTTCTGCAGAAAACTTCTCCTGGTCTGAAGCTACTAGAATCTTCCCTACTAAACTTACCTTCCCAATTTCTTAATATATATTTTGTCATGGCTAGTGCTTTACATGTTATCTTCCCCAATAGAATGTAATTTTCTTCTTCCGGCCAAGATGGCAGAGAGAAGACAGGCACTATGAAAGGTGCTCTCTCTTTCCCCTCAGAAATAACATGAGAGAAATCTTTTAACAGAAATTCGATAAACAAAACCCAGAAAGAGAAACCAGAAGTACACCTACCAAGAAGGTCTGTCTCAGGGGATCATGGGTGAACCGGAAGACAATGGCAGCTGGGGGGAAGCCAAAGGGCCAACCTTAGTCATAGAGACTTTGATGAGTGGCAGGTGTGAGATACAGCTTTAGATATGGAGTCTTTGGCTGAGAGGAAAGGAGCTATGGGAGGCTGAGTTCCAGCACAGAATCTCAGAGCATGCCTGGAGAACAACCAGCTGAGCTGGGGACCTGAGCTCCATACTTTCACCAGAGCCCTTTGCCCAGAACAAACAATAAACAACTCTCCCACCCTTGCCCCTCTCTCAGGGCTACAGAGCTCACAGAACTCAAAGAGATTAACTCCCTCCCCTAGGGCCCAGTCCAGTTTTCAAGGTCAACTCAGCTCCTGCTACTGAGGACCTCATTACAGAGAAAGCAACCAGCACTCCCTACTGTTTGGCCCCTGGAATTACTAAGCCAAGCGAACAAAGCCTCTAGGATCTTCAAAAGCAAACCTCTGAGAGGCAGCTCCCCCCCCCAACACAAGATGAAAAAGGGCCAGAGAAAAGGGGGGGCATGGAGAAATACTTAGAATAGACAGATTCTAACCCAGAGAGATCTAGTACTGCTGAGGAGAATATGAATTGTTCTCCAGCCCAGCAAGACTTCCTTGAAGAAATCAGGAAGGAGTTTAAAACTCAATTGGAAAAATTGGGGAAAGAAACTCAAGAGAAAATTAACATCTTGCAACAAGGAAACAAATCCTTGGAAAATACAATTGAATAAATACAAAATGAGACTAACTCTCAAATCTTCAATTAGGGAAAATGAAAAAAGAAAATGATTCTCTCAAAACTACATTTGGGCAAATAGAAAAGTCCTTCAAAAATAGAATGGACCAAATGGAAAAAGAGTTGCAAAAGATAAATGAAAGTCATACAGTCAATATGTATTGATGACAGGTCTCAAATCTATTTCTTCTTGACTCCTAAACTAGCTCCCTTTCCACCATGTCATATTACATTTATTAGTAAAAAAGCTATCTGATTTTTTTAAAAAATAAAAATTGAAAATCCATTGGCATTCACAATAGCAAAATTAGAACCTTAGTTTAATCAGGTTTTTCTAGTGTCTATCTCATCATTAAAGCCTTGGCATCTGTTTCAAAAGCTTGGCATCTCCCCTCAAAAAAATATGTACATGAGTAATTCAGAGCTAAAAAGTTGCCTTAAATATTTATTCATCAGAAAGAAAATATTCTTGTTCGGGGGGGGAAATGCAACACCAACTGGTAATTAAAAAAAGAAAAATAAATAAATATTGTCATTTTGTTTATCTTCTACTGTGTTTCCAGGTGTCAGAACTGATAGACTCAATGCAACATCTAACTCAACTTCCCTCTTAAACTGCAGGTCTGGTATTGATGAAGTTGATGCTCAACAATCAATCCTTTGAATATAGATGGATTTCTAGCACCATGTTGAACAGTGGTATGAAGCAAAAATGCAAGGAATTATAAATTACATCTACCATTAGCAGCCTTTAGTTAATGGCTTAAGGATGAAGGCTTTTCATGTCTGTCCTTATTTTACTGAGTTAATAGAACTAATCAAATTATAAATGCAAAAATCCTACCTATATATTTAGACTATGAGGTAAGTACTAAGTGATTATGTGATAGGTGTTTCATTTGCTAATCTGATTTTTTAAAAATGTTGTTTTGAGTCTCTCTAGAGATACTAAGTCATCTTCATACATTGCTCATCACCATTCATCAATCTTCATTGACACATCTACAATTTAAATGGGGCTAAGCACATACAACATAGAGAAAGCAGTCCTTGACAATGTTGGCCCCAGACAAACTGGAGAGGAAGGTGAAATTTATCTTCCTTGAACCTCGATCCCTCTGTTATTTCAGATCTTACCTCTGATGACTGCTGTATTTGTGACTATAGGCAAGCAATAGTTGTAAGATAAAAATGCAAATCTGTAAAGCACCAAATAAATGCTAATTATTGAAGCATCTCTTCCATACTACTTTTTCCCCAATTCATGCTTGTAGGTTAAATCTCTAATGGGAAGTTCATCCTAAGCTCAAGGTAGTACCAGACTCCTAAGATTGCTTCTCAACAGCCCACACCAGTGATTTACCTTCAACAGGAAGAGTTAGTATAAATTGATTCAAATCAAAGGTATTTAACAAGATGGTAAAGTGAAGAAAAACAAAACAAAAACAATAATTGCAAAACATTTCCTTGTAATTCTGGGACATATTTTTCCAAAAATGAAAATATCATCAGTGAACACATATAGTATTTTAGTAGATTATACTAGTATACACTTAGGGAACATTTCTCCAATTTTAAAAGTTCTTAGGTACTTTGTCTCTTCATGATGTTCTTACACTTCTCTGATTACAATGCCTATTGAGCAGATTGCTCAGATGCACTCCCTTTGCCTATTTTCTTTCTGCAGTTCAATTTTCAACTTTCAAGGTTAACTTTCCAGTTTCTAGATAGACTTTAATTCTCTCCTCTTCTGAATGTGTTAGCTCCAACTGGGTCAATAGTTCCACTATAAAATGTCATAGTACTAGCCAAATTGGTGTAGAGAAGACAGACACTTTGATAGTGCTCTCTTTTTCCCCACAGAAATAACATGAGAAAAAAAAAACCCTTAATAGAAATTCCATCAACAAAAACCCAGAAAGAGATGCTACGAGAAGATCACCTACCAAAAAGGTCTGTTTCAGGGGTGCATGGGTGAACCAGGAAACAAGAGCAGAGGATCAGCGAGGGAACATCAGCTGGGGGAAGCCAAAGGGTCAGCCTCAGCCATAGAGACTTTGGTGAGTGGCAGGTTCAAGATCCAGTTTCAGCTGTGGAGTCATTGGCTGGGGGCAAAGGAGCTATGGGAGGGTGAGTTCCAGCAGTCTCACAGCATGCCTGAAGAACAACCAGCTGAGTCAAGGACTTGAGCTTCACATTTTCAGCAGTGCCCTTTGTCCAGAGCAAACAATAAACTACTCCCCCCCCCCCCCCCCAGGGCAACAGAGCTCACAAAACAGAAAGAGATTAACTCCCTCCCCTAGGGCCCAGCCCAATTTTCTAGGTCAACTCAATCCCTGCTACTGAGGACCTCACTTCAGAGAAAGCAACTAGCACCCCCCACTGGCTGGCCCTTGGAATTACTAAGCCAAGTGAATAAAAGCCTCTAGGATCCTCAAAAGCAAACCTCTGAGAGCCAGCTCCCCACCCCCCAACACAAGATGAAAAAAGGCCAGAGAAAAGGGGGGTCCATGGAAAAAGAGACAGATCCTAACCCAGAGAGATCTAGCACTGCTGAGGAGAATATGAATTGTTCTCCAGCCCAGAAAGACTTCCTTGAAGAAATCAGAAAGGAGTTTAAAAACCAATTGGAAAAACTGGGAAAAGAAACTCAAGAGAAAATTAACATGTTGCAAGAGAAAATTAACATCTCAAAACAAGAAAACAAATCCTTGGAAATAAACAATTGGACAAATACAAAATGAGAATAACTCTCTCAGATCTTCAATTGGGAAAATGCAAAAAGAAAATGATTCTATCAAATTCTCAACTGGGCAAATGCAAAAAGGAAATGATTCTCTCAAAGCTACATTTGGGCAAATAGAAAACTCCTTCAAAAATAGAATGGACCAACTAGAAAAGGAGGTGCAAAAGATAAAGGAAGAAAACTCTTCTCCTCTAAGAAAAAGAATGGAATTGGCAGAAACTAGTGATTTCATGAGACAACAAGATTGTGTTAAACAAAACCAAAAGATCAAAAAAATAGAAAAAAAAATGTAAAATACCTCATCAGAAAAACCACTGACCTCAAGAATCAATCTAGAAGGGGTAATCTGAGAATTATTGGCCTTCCTGAGAACTTTGAAGAGATTTAGTGATGGGAAAATCATCCTGATATCATGGAACCAGAGGGCAAAATAGTTATTGAAAGAATACATCAATTCCCTCCAGAAAGAAATCCTAAAATGAAAACACCACTGAATGTTGTGCCCAAATTCCAGGAGTATCAGATAAAAGAAAAAATTCTGCAAGCAACCAGAAACAAAAAAATTTAAGTGCCAAGGAGCCACAGTAAGGATTATGCAGGACCGGGCCACAGGAACATTAAGGGATTGAAGGGCCTGGAATGAGGTATTCCAAAGAGTAAAGGAGCTTGGAATGCAGCCAAGAATCCATTACCCAGCAAAGCTGAGCCTTATTTTGCAGGGAAAAAGATGGACATTTAATGAAATGGGAGACTTCCAAGATTTCATAATGCAAAGACCAGAGCTAAATAGAAAATTTGGACATCAAACAGGAGGCTCAAGAGACACATGAAAAGGTTAAAAAAAACCCAAAATGCTACACAATAAGTTGAAACTGGCTATATACCCACTTGGGGGAAAGAGTGTCATAACTCTTGAGAATTGTAACTCTTTTAGAGAGAATATATACATAAACAGAAGTGATGTACACTCATAACTTTTCTGTGACTCAGATAGAATGATTTAAAAACAATACCTCCTTAAAAAGTGGGGCAGTAAGGAGAAGGGAGGTTGGAGGGAGACTGAATGGGGTAAATCTCATTATGTCAAGAGGTGCAAAAGACCTATTATAATTGAGAGGAGGGAGGAGGTAAGAACCACCTGAATCTTCATCTCATCAGACTTGGCCTAAAGTTAACTTAGACACACTTAATCAAGTTAAGAAACTTATCTTACCTTTCAAGCATTAAAAAGGGAAAAGGGGAGGGGGGAATAGGTAGGGGAAGAAGGGGAAAAGGGGGAAAAGGGGAGGGGGTTGATTTAAGAGGGCAAACTCACTGAAGGTAGCAGTGTTCAGAAACAAAACATTGGGGAATATGGACAAAGAGACAAAAGGGAAAAAGATGCAAACAGAAGGAAGATAGTATGGAGGGCAATAAAGAGTTAGTAATTATAACTTTGAATGTGAATGGGATGAACTCTCCCTTAAAATGTAAGTGAATAGCAGAGTAGATTAAAAACTAGAATCCTACAATATGCTGCTTATAAGAAACTCATTTGAAGCAGAGAGATACATATAAAGCTAAAAGGTTGGAGCAATATATATTTTGCTTCAGCTGAAGTGAAAAAAGCAGGAGTAGCAATCCTTATTTCAGACAAAGCAGCTGCAAAAAATAGTGTTAAAAGAGATAAGGAAGGAAACTATAACCACCTAAAAGGTACCATAGATAATAAAGTGATTTCAATACTAAATATGTATGCACTCAATGGGACAGCATCCAAATTCTTAAAGGAGAAGTTGAAAGAACTACAGAAAGACATAGACAGCAAAACTCTACTAATGGGAGACCTCAGCCTCCCGCTTTCAGATCTAAATAAATCAAATCATAAAATAAATAAGAAGGAAGTTAAAGAGGTAAATAGATTGTTAAAAAAACTAAGATATGATAGACCTATGGAAGAAATTGAATGGGGATAGAAAGGAAGATACTTTTTTCCTGCATTACATGGCACTTACACAAAAATTGACTATGTTCTAGGACATAAAAACCTAATGATCAATTGCTGAAAGGCAGAAATAGTGAATACATCTTTCTCAGATCATAATGCAATAAAAAATCATATGGAATACTGGGCCAGATAGATATAGACCCAGAACTAATTGGAAACTAAATAACCTCATTTTAAAGAATGAGTGGATCAAGCAACAAATTATAGAAAGAATTAATTATTTCATCAATGATAATGACAATAATTATTCAACATACCCCAAACTCAAAGCAGCTGTCAGGGAATATATTATATCTTTAAATGCTTACATGAATAAATTCGAGAAAGAAGAAATCAATGAACTAAATATGCAACTAAAAAAATTATAGAAAGAACAAATGAAAAAACCCCAATTAAATACTAAATTAGAAATTCTAAAAATTAAAGGAAAAATTAAATTGAAAGCAAGAAAACTATTGAACTAATGAATAACATCAATCAAGAGCTGGTTTTATGGAAAAAAACAATAAAATTGATAGACCATTGGTCAATTTGATTAAAAAAACAAAAGAAGAAAACCAAATTGCTAGTATCATAAATGAAAAAGGTGAACTCACCACCAATGAGGAAGAAATTAAAGTAATAATTCAGAATTATTTTGCCCAACTCTATGCCAATAAATTTGACAATCTAAGTGAAATGGATCAATATTTACAAAAATATAAGTTGACCAGATTAAATGAAGAGGAAATCAAAAAAGTCAAATAATAATATTTCAGAAAAAAATTCCAACAAGCCATTGTTGAACTCCCTAAGAAAAAAATCTCTAGGCCCAGATGGATTTGCAAGTGAAGTCTATCAAACATTTAAGGAACAATTGGTTACAATTCTATATAAACCCTTTGGAAAAATAAGTGAAGACGGAACTCTGCCTAAGTCTTTCTATGACACCAATATGATGCTGATACCTAAATTAGGAAGAGTTAAAATAGAGAAAGAAAATTATAGACCTATGTCCCTGATGAATAAAGATGCAAAAATGTTAAATAAAATCTTAGCACAATGATTACAACAAGTTATCACCAGGATAATACATTATGATCAAGTAGGATTTATTCTAGGTATAAAGGGTTGGTTCGATGTTAGGAAAACTGTTAGCATAATTAATTATATCAATAACATACCTATCAGAAATCATATTATCATATCAATAGATGCTTAAAAAGCTTTTGACAAAATATAGCATCCATTCCTAATAAAAACACTAGAGAGTGTAGGAATAAATGTTTTTTTTTCCTTAGAATAATAAACAGTATCTATCTGAAACCATCAACAAGCAACAGGGATAGACTTGAGGCATTCCCAATAAAATCAGGGGTGAAACAAGGATGGCCGTTATCACCTCTGCTGATCAGTATTGTATTAGAAATGTTAGCTTCAGCAATAAGAGAAGAAAAAGAAATTGAATTAATTAAAATAGGGAAGGAGGAGACAAAACTTACATTCTTTGCAGATGATATGATGGTGTACCTAGAGAATCCCAAAAAGTCATCTAAAAAAACTACTAAAATAATTAGCAACTTGAGCAAATTAGCAGGATATAAAATAATCATGCATAAATCCTCAACAATTCTATATATGACTAGCCAGATAATGCAGAAAGAGCTAAGAAGAGAAATCCCATTCAAAGTAACCTCACATAAAATAAAATGCCTGGGAGTCTATCTGCCAAGGAAGACTCAAAAACTTTTTGAAAACAATTATAAAACTCTTCTCACACAAATAAAATCAGATTTAAATACCTGGGCAAACATCAACTGTTCATGGATATGTGGAGCTAATATAGTAAAAATGACAATTCTACCAAACTAAACAGTGCCCTATTAATCAAAATTCCAAAAAATTACTTTAATGAGTTAGAAAAAATTGTAAGTAAATTTATATGGAGAACAAGTCAAGAATTTCCAGGGATTCAATGAAAAAAAAGTGCAAAAGAAGTTACCTTAGCCTTAGTAGATCTAAAATTATATCATAAAGCATCAGTCCTCAAAACCGTCTGGTAATGGCTAAGAAATAGATTGGTGGGCCAGTGGAATAGACTAGGTGCAATAGAAGGAAATGATTATAGTAATCTATTGTTTGATAAACTTTGTCAAAGAGTCCAGCTATTGGTATAAAAACTCTCTCTTTGATAAAAACTGTTTGGAAAATTTGAAGTTAGTATGGAAGAAACATAGATTAGACTAACACCTCACACCCTATACCAAGAAGATCCAAATGGATATAGGATTTAGACATAAAAAATAATATTAAAAGCAAACTAGAAGATCAAGGAGTAGTTTACCTGTCAGATCTATGGAAAGAGAAACAGTTTATGACCAAGGAAGAAATAGAGCAAATCATTCAAAACAAACTAGATAATTTTTATTACATTAAATTAAAAAACTTTTGCACAGACAAAAACACTATAACCAAGATCAAAAGAAATGTAGTAAATTGAGAAACATTTTTGCAACTAGTATTTCTGACAAATGACTCATTTCTAAAATATACAGAGAACTGAGTCAAATTTTCAAAAAAACAAGCCATTCCCCAATTGACAAATGGTCAGAGGATATGCAAAGGCAATTTTCAGCTGAGAAAATCAAAACAATACATAGTCATATGAAAAATTGCTCTAAATCATTACTTATTAGAGAAATGCAAATTAAAGCTTCTCTGAGGTACCACCTCACACCTCTCAGACTGGCCAATATGAAGAGCAAGGACAATGATCAATGTTGGAAGGGATGGGGAAATCTGGGACACTAATAAATTGCTGATGGAGCTATGAACTCATCCAACCTTTCTGGAGACCAATTTGGGATTATGCCCAAAGGGCAACAAAAATGTTAATACCCTTTGATCCAGCAATACTACTACTGGGTCTAGACCCTGAAGAGATTATGAAAAAGGTAAAAATATCACTTGTACAAAAATATAGCAGTCCTGTTTGTAGTGGCAAAGAACTGGAAATTAATGAATGTCTTACAATTGGGGAATGGCTTAACAAACTGTGGCATATGTATGTCATGGAACATTATTCTATTAGAAACTAGGAGGGATGGGAATTAAGGGAAGCCTGGAAGGATTTGCATGAACTGATGCTGAGCAAGATGAGGAAAAACTTTGTACACCCTAACAGCAACATGGGGGTGATGATCAACCTTGATGGACTTGTTCAGTGTAACAAGCAGAAACAATTTTGGGCTATCTGCAATGGAGAATATCCCCTGTATCCACAGAAAGAATTATGAACTTTTAACAAAGACCAAAGACCATTACCTTCAAATTTGGAAAAAAAAGTTATATAATATTATGTAATTTTTCCATCTCATACTTTATGTTTCTTCATTAAGGATATGATTTCACATAGACATAAAAAAACAATACTATACAAGTTAGAAGATCAAGGACTAGTCTACCTGTCAGATCTATGGAAAGGGGAACAGTTTATGACTAAGGAAGAGTTGGAGAACATCACCAAAAACCAATTAGATGATTTCGATTACATTAAATTAAAAAGCTTTTGCACAGATAAAACCAATGTAACCAAGATCAAAAGAAAGGTAGTAAATTGGGAAACAATCTTTACAACTAATGATTCTGACAAAGGACTCATTTCTAAAATATACAGAGAACTGAGTCATATTTTTAAAAAAAAAGCCATTCCCCAATTGACAAATGGTCAAAGGATATGCAAAGGCAATTTACAGATGAGGAGATCAAAGTAATCCATAGCCATATGAAAAAATGCTCTAAATCATTAATTATTAGAGAAATGCAAATTAAAGCTTCTCTGAGGTACCACCTCACACCTCTCAGATTGGCCAGTATGACCAGGAAGGATAATGATCATTGTTGGAAGTGATGTGGGAAATCTGGGACAATATTACACTGTTGGTGGAGCTGTGAACTCATCCAACCCTTCTGGAGAGCTATTTGGAACTATGCCCAAAGGGCAACAAAAATGTGCATACCCTTTGACCCAGCAATACCACTACTGGGTCTATACCCTGAAGAGATGAGTGAAAAGGGTAAAAACATTACTTGTACAAAAATATTTATAGCAGCCCTGTTTGCAGTGGCAAAGAATTGGAAATCCAGTAAATGTCCTTCAATTGGGGAATGGCTTAGCAAACTGTGGTATATGTATGTCATGGAACACTATTGTTCTATTAGAAACCAGGAGGCACAGGAGTTCAGGGAAACCTGGAGGGATGTGCATGAACTGATGCTGAGTGAGATGAGCAGAACCAGAAAAACACTGTACACCCTAACAGCAACATGGGAGTGATGTTCAACCTTGAAGGACTTGCTCATTCCATCAGTGCAACAATCGGGAACAATTTGGGGCTGTCTGCAAAGGAGAGTACCATCTGTATCCAGATAAGGAGCTGTGGAATTTGAACAAAGTGCAAGAACTATTCCCTTTAATTTAGGAAAAAAACAGATATCTTATTGTCTGATCTTTTTACCTCTTAGACTTCTCTTCTCTTTAAGGATAAGATTTCTCTCTCATCACACCCAATTTGGATCAAGGTACAACATGGAAACAAAGTAAAGACTGACAGAGTGCTTTCTGTGGGAGGGGGGGGGAATTAAGATTGGGGGAAAATTGTAAAACTCAAATAATATCTTTAATAAAAATAAATTTAAAACCTTAAAAAAAGGATATGATTTCTCTGTCATCACATTCACCTGAGATCAGTGTATAACATAGAACCAATGTAAAGACTAACAGAATGCTTTCTGTGGGGGGTGGGGGAGGGAAGGAAGAATGGGAGAATATTTGTAAAACTCAAAATAAATAAAAATCTTTCTTACAAAAAAAAATGTAAGCTCCTTGGGAGAAGGTCTAATTTTGCTTTTCCTTGTAACCCTAGCATCACACATCATAGTACTATCATTTAGCACATGCTTCATAAATGCTTATTGATTTATTTATAATTTATGAAATCTTGGTGCATTGATTGAAATTAGAGGTTAAGTGATTTTATAGCTAGTAGGTGTGTGAGGCTGGATTTAAACTCAGGTCTCCCTTAATGGTTTATTAGCATGTAGAAAAACTTGTAGGTACTTGCTCTCTCCCCACTGGGTCTCATAAATCTATATCTGCTTTAGTAGAGGTTTTATTGAGCAACTTCTAGGTTATAGGAATGCTCTTTTCATCAAAAGTCACTGTGTTTTTTAATATAATAATTAATTTATACTAATTTATTTGTTATAATGATTAATATAATTATTTTTAACTTTTTCAATTAGTAATTAATTTAAAGAGGAGAAATAGTATTTAAACTCCTATATTCATCTGGTATTTCTAGCAGATAGTAGAAAAGAGGGAAAGAAGCAGATATTAAGCACATATTAAATACCATATCTATCTACTAATACTATCTTCTGTCTTTCATCTATAAATTGTTTTCTTTTTAAAAAAAATAAATACAACTGTTTCTATCAATAAATATGTGAACTTTTAATGTGGGCATTTTTTAAATTAGTGATAATGAATTTGAACTGATTTATCTATCCAAACCTTCTTGTTCAATCTTCCTTAAGTGTAAACAATGTAAATGCCTTTAGTTACATGTTTTCAAATAAAATTGTATCTTCCCTGTGGATAGAAATGATTCTTAAGGAGTTCTGGTTTGTAATTTTCATAAACATTTTATTCTGATCAGGTGGATGGACATACTAAATTGGATAATTGCCTAGTTTATCTTCTAATTCTTTAATAATTTTCCAAAATATTTCTTGACCATTCTAAAAGAATCATGGAATATCCCAGAATTTAGCATAACTGAGGAAAAAAGACACTTCACATGGGAAAAGAGTAAAGATTTTTAGTTTGTTTGTTTGTTTTGCTTTCTTTTTTCCTGGCTTTGATCTCTCTCACACATACACACATTCACACATTCACACATTCATACACAGACACACAGACATAGAGACAGAAACACACACACACACACACACACACACACACACGACCCTTTGTACTGCTTAAGAATTATTGACAAATATTTCTTTGGATTTGAATGGTGAACATCAGGGAAAGGAGATTAGAGAACAAAAAAATGTAAATGAAGCAAATTGTAGATGTAATAGTTACAAAAGCAATATCTGAGGCAGATTACAATTACTAAACTAAATGAGAAGAGTTATGTATCTTCATGAACTTCCTTTCTTTCTCAATCTTAGCTATAAAAATAATTAGAATGCTAATTAAGACTTTAGAGCTCACTAATCAATCATTTCTTAGCATTTAAAATCTTTATAATTGAAATATATTATTAGAGTATAGGATTTTATAAAATAGTAGAACAAGTATCAGTTGTAGGAGAGAAGGGAATGGGAATAAGAATTTATATAGTTCCTACTGGGTTCCAGGAATGTACTAACTACTTATATAAATAATATTGTATTTGATCCTCACAACAACCCTGGGAAGTAGATGCCAGTTTTATAACTAGAGAACCTTAAACAAATAGAAAGTAAAGGTCTGTATAGAGTCACACAACTAATAAGTGTGTGAGGTTGGAATTGAACTTAGATCTCCCTGATTCCAGGCCCAGAACTGTATCCACTGTGGGTCTACTTGCCCTAAGAGAAGGCAAAATGGTCCTATATTGCATGACTCAGGGTCCCCACACACATCAAATTGCTAATTCAATTCAATTCAATTCACATTAATGAAGTACCTACTAGCATCTAGGCATTGTGCTAGGAGCTGAAGAAATAAGAGAAAAAGAAAAAGAAATTAACAAAAGAAAAAAAATAAGAGAAAAATAAAACATTTATTTATTGTATCTATTTATCTTTTCATTTATCTATCTCTCTATCCATTTATCTATTCATTTATCCTCCCTAACTACATGCAAAAACTAAGTTTCAATATGTTCTCCCCAAACCTTGAGTTCCAAATTATCTCTCTTCCTCTCATCCCGCTTCCCCTCATTGAGAAAACAAGTTACCTATTTTAGGTTGAAAATGTGTAGCCTTGACAAACATTACTACAATAGTCATGTAGTAAAAGTAAACATATTCTCCTCCACACAAACAAAAGAGACACCTCAAGAAAAATGAAGTTAAAAAAGGGTTAATCTGTATTCATACACCATCAGTTCTGTCTCTGGGATGTATGCCATCGCTCATCATAAGTCTTTCCCTCACCCCTATTAATTCTATTCTCTCTCTTCTTTCAACCTGTTCCTACACAAAAGTGTGACTCCCTTTCCCATGATCTTCTCCTCTATCACCCTCACCTCCCTCCCTTCCCCCACCGCTTTTTTCCCATTCCTTTCCTCTCCTATTTTCCTCTAGTGTAAAATAGAATTTTAACCCAAATGAGTGTGTATGCTATTCCCACTCTAAGACACTTCTAATGAGAGAAAGCCTCACTCACTCCTCCTCACCTTCTCCTCCATTGCAAAAGATTTTTCTTATCTCTTTTAGGCAAATAAATTACCTCTTTCTACCTCTCCTTTCCCTTTCTCCCAGTATATTCCTTTCTCCCCCATTAATTCCATTATACCTGTGAATTCAATACCCTCCCATGCCTTGTCTATGTATGCTCTTTCTAAGTGAGAAGTTTCATACAAGTTATCAATATCATCTTCCATGCAGTAATAAAAGGAGTTCAATATCACTAAGTCCCTCATGATTTGTCATCCCATCCACCCTTTCTATACCTCACTAGAGTCCTGTACAAACTTTCTGTTCATCTCTGGTAGTTTCATCAGGAAAGTTTGAAAGTCCCTTGTTTCAATGAATGTCCATCTTTTTACCTGAGAGAGAATGTTCAGTTTTCCTGGATAGCTGATTCTTGGTTGTAATCCAAGTATTTTTGAATTCTGAAATATCATATTCAAAACCCTATGATCCCTTAATATAGAAGCTGCTAAATATTGAGTTATCCAGGATATTTAAATTGTTTCTTTTTGATGCTTATAATATTTTCTTTTTAAATTGGGGGTTCTGAAATTTGATTATAGTATTCCTGGCAATTTTCATTTTGGGTTCTCTTTCAGGAAGTGATGGGTGGATTCTCTTAATTTCTATTTTACCCTCAGCTTCTAGGATATCAAGGCAGTTTTCCTGGAGAATTTCTTGAAATATGATGTCTAAGCTGTTTTTTGATCATGATTTTCAGGTAGTTCAATAATTCTTAAATGATCTCTTCTGAATCTGTTTCCAGATCAGTTTTTTTTTCTCAATGAGATATTTCACATTTCTAAGCTATCAGGGCAGTTTTACTGAACAATTTCTTGAAATATGATATCTTAAGTGGTTTTTTGACATTATTTTCAGGTAGTCCAATAATTATTATTTTTTTTAGGTTTTTGCAAGGCAAATGGGGTTAAGTGGCTTGCCCAAGGCCACACAGCTGGGTAATTATTAAGTGTCTGAGACCAGATTTGAACCCAGGTACTCCTGAATTCAGGGCTGGTGCTTTATCCACTGCGCCACCTAGCTGCCCCTAGTCCAATAATTATTAAATGATTTCTCCTGGAATTGTTTTCCAGATAAGTTATTTTTCCAATGAAATATTGACATTTTTCTTCTTTCTTCTTTCTTCATTCTTTTGATTTTATTATATTACTTTTTGATTTCTCACAAAGTCATCAGCTTCCCTTAGCTCCATTCTACATTTGAAGAATTATTTTCTTCAGAGAGCTTTTCTATCTCCTTTTCCATTTGGCCTATTCTCCTTTTTAAGACACTATTTTCCTCACTGGCCTTTTGGACTGCATTTTCCACTTGACCCAGCTTGGGTTTTTTAAGATGTTATTTCTTCAGTATTTTTTTTATCTCCTTCAACAAGTTGCTGATTCAGTTTTCATGATTTTCCCACATCACTCTCATTTCTCCTTCTAATTTTTCCTCTACCCCTCTTACTTGATTTTCAAAATCTTTTTTGAACTTTTCCATAGCCTGAGATCAATTCAAAATTTTCTTGGAGGATTTGTATGCATAAGTTTTGACTTTATCTTTTGAGTGTGTGTATTTTGTTCCTCCATAGGATCAAAATAATTGTCTAGTATCAGGTTTTAACTTCTTTTGTTTGCTCATTTCCCCAGTCTATGACTTGATTTTAATTCATTGTTAAGGTGGGGCTCTGCTTCCAGGGAGGAGAATGCACTGTCCCAAGCTTTTGAGGATTTTTGCAGCTGTTTTTAGGGTTACCCCCTCCAGGGGCCTGCAAGTTCTCAATTTCTCCATGGTCTAATGGAACTCTGACTGCTCTCCTGGTCTTTGCTCTGGTCTGTGGATAACCACAAGCACTCCTTTCTACCCTGGAACCATGAGTATGCTGTAGGCAGCAAGCCATGTTGTTCTGCTCCTTTCCCTGAAAATAGGACCCTAGATTATGACCCAGATTTGAGTACAGGCAAAGCAACAGAAACCTGCCTCAGGGATAGCAAAGAGATCTCTGCAATCTCCTCCAACCTCCTTACCATTGGTCTGCTAAACACTCTGGAAGCAGTGTCTGGGTGGTTCCCTGCAGAGTGGCTCCCCAAGGCTACTCCTGGTCCCTTGGGCCTGAGTCTTCACTGAGACCAATACTGAACTGTGCTCCACTCACTCTGGTGAAGCTGAGTTTTCCTGCTCAACTTTCCTATTCTCTTTGGCAATCCCTGGGCTGAGAGATCAGTAAATGTCCATTGCTGCCACAGATCTGGGCACCCTGTAGTCTGTTAATGTTTGGATTGAACTGGTTCACTCTGGCGTGGCTTGGGCTGGGCTGCAGGTCCAGTGACACAGACCCTTCTCATGGATCTTCCAAATTGTTTAAACTGGAAAATTGTTTTACTTGGTCTTTTTCTGGGTACTGTTGCTCTAGAATTTTATTAGAATCACTATTTAAAGTTATTTGGAGTGGTGGAGGGAGAGTTCACAGGAGTTCCTCCACCATCATGCCTCTGCTTCCAAACAAAATATTCTAGCTCTCATGAATATGTTATCCTGGTGGTAAAAAAAAATGTACACAAATTTAATTGCTTCTCAGTTATTTTTCAATGGTGTCTGACTCTTTGTGACCCCATTTGGCATTTTCTTGTCAAAGATACTGGAATGGTTTGTCATTTCCATCTCAAGCTCATTTTATACAAAGGAGGAAACTGAGGCAAACAGGGCTAAGTGACTTGCCCAGGATCCTATACCAAGAAAGTATCTAAGGTCATATTTGGACTCCAGAAGCTGTATTCCTGACTCCACTCTGCCATTCAGCTGAACCCATATATACATATAAGCAATGCAAAATATATATGAAGTGGTAGGACTGAACTGGTCCAACCTTTCTGGAGAGCAATTTGGAATTATGTCTACAGGGCAATAAAAATGTACCCTTTGATCCAGCAATTTGTTTCTTTTTATTGGTAAGAATGCTAATTGCCAGAAAAGAATCTGAGATGAGTAAAGCCTTAGGTGCTGTTTGCCTTTGGTACTCTCCATTTCAGTCTCTTTCCATTAAACATCTACCTTTCTGGGTCTTCCCTTGACACATTGTATCTCTTTTTAAAATTATATAAATATTTTATTTGTTTTACAACTATATACAATAGTAGTTTCTACCTATTATTTTTGTACGGTTTTGAGTTTTACAATTTCCCCCCACCTCTCTTCCCTCCACCCCCAAATAGAAGGCAGTCTAATAATCTTCATATTGCTTGCATCCTATGTACTGATCAAAATTGTATGTGTTGAGAGGAAAAAAATACATCCTTAAGGAAGATATAAAATATTAGAGATAACAAAATTATGTAGTGCATAAGACAAAATATTTTTTAAAAAATTGAAAGTAAAAATCTTTGGTCAGTCCCTGGGTCTTACCCCACAGTCCCTGAACTGAGTCTCTGCTCTCCACCCCTGGCTCACCCACACTCCCCTGGGACAAGTCTTGCTTCATGTTCTCCTAGTTTCTTCTCTTGGTTTTGTGGATCCAAATTCTGTTAAGAAGTTTGGTTCATATTAATTCTGAGGGAAAGCCAAAAGAGCTTAAAATAGTGCATGGCTTTTCTTGGTCACCTTGGCCAGAAGTCCCATTGTACCTCTGAAGATCCTGTGAGACAAATTCACAAAATCACATTGAATAGGTCCACTACAAATTTTTGTGGTCTAACCTCAACTAAATCTTCTTTGATACAGGATGATATTTAATTTATATTTGACTTTTAGTACTCATTCACAGCTACTGTTCTAAATCTTCCCTTTTTCTTCCTAAGTCTTCCAGCACTGCCCCGCCTAACTCTTAGAACACTCCTTCAAAATTGAGTCAAGTACTCCCAAATTCCCTCATTTTCTCTATTGAATCTTCAGCCCTTTCTACAACTTTTCCTCCTTAGCTCCAGGCAGAGAATGAGGTCTTGATCCTTGGAAAGAAGAGCACCCATCATCATCTTATTGACTCTCATCTCCTCTAAAGACTGGACCCATTCCATTCTTTCATCTTCAATATCACCTTATTAATTGAACCACTTTCACAGATTTATATTCATTGCCTCCATTCTTCATGACCAATTCACTCTTTAAACCATTGAAATTTGATTTCTGATTAATGAAATTGCTGTTAAGATTTTCAAGAATCCTCTGTTAAATCTAAGTCTTTTCTCTGTAGTTTATGTAACTTATAACACTACTATCATTTCCCGCAAACATTTTCTCTTTCACTGGACTCTGTGACAGTTGTCTCCTAGTTCTTTGTTTCCCCTTATTTCTTTTCAATCTTCTTTATGCATTTATTATTAATTTCTTGTCCCTTAAATTTGAGTGACACCATAAGTTTACTTTTGAGGACTGATTTTTTCCTATGTCTACATTTTCATACTTATTGATCTCAATTATTTAAATGAATTAAATTGTCAATTTCTAACATATGCCTGGCAGGGGCGGAGCCAAGATTGTGACAAGAAGGGATCAAGTCTTAGGAGCTCTCTGATAAAACTCATCAGCTAAGGACTCTAACTAAACTTTCGAGAGACAGAACCCATAAAGGAACCCAGTCAGGCAGTTCTCCTACTCAAGGTAACCTGGAAAAGAGCAGAAAGGCTCTGCTCCCCAGGATCAGAGAGGCAGCCCACCGGAGGGGTGGCCCGCCAGAGCCAAAGAACTTCAGCCTCCCAGAGGCAGCCCCAAGGTGCTGGGAGCCTCAGTTCACAGCAGCGAGGGAGTCTCCAGAGCTGCACACCCTGAGGAGCACCGGGCACAAAGTGGGGAAACAGCGGGGGACCTCTGCCAGAGCGAGCACATGGAGCCCAGCCCTCAGGGCACACAGGGAGCAGCTTGGTCTTTCTGCAGCCCAGAGCCAGAAACAGAAGCAGGCTGAGATGGTAAGCAGGAGCCTTCAGGGGATGAACCCATTGAGCTGAGGGAGGGGAGTGAAGAGAGACTGCAGAGCTCTGTCCTCTGGCCCTGGAATAGGACTCTGGGGCTCTGACCACATTCAGATCCTGATTGCAGTCTAGGTCCCTCCATAGAACAGCAGGGCCCCCTCCACCTCAGCCCCATGGCAGAGGGAGGTGCTTATGGTCATTCACAGACCAGGAGGGAAGACAGAGCCTCACACACTGAGACCCTTGTGGGAGTGTCCCAAAAGCTCAAGAAACACCCCCAACCAGGCCCAGGCTGGGAAAATGAGCAAGCAGAGAAACAAAAAGAAGACTATTGAGAAATATTTTGCAAATGAGCCCAAGAAGGACCAAAATACTCAGTCTGAAGATGAGGAAGCACAAGTTCCTGCATCTAAAGACTCCAAGAAAAACAGAAATTGGGCTGAGGCTATGACAGAGCTCAAAAAAGACTTTGAAAATCAAATGAGGGAGTTGGAAGAAAAACTGGGAAAAGAAAGGAGAGAGATGCAGGAAAAACATGAAAATGAAGTCAGCAGCTTAGTCAAGGAAATCCAAAAAAATGCTGAAGAAAATAGCATGTGAAAAACCAGCTTAGGTCAAATGGATTAAACAGTTCAAAAAGTTATTGAGGAGAAGAATGCTTTAAAAAGTAAAATTGGCCAGATGGAAAAAAGAGATAAGAAAACTCTCTGAGGAGAACAAATCCTTCAGACAAAGAATAGAATTCAGGGAAATTGATGAATTTACCAGAAATCAGGAATCAATACTTCAAAACCAAAAAAACTGTAAAATTAGGGGTGGCTAGGTGGCATAGTGGATAAAGCACTGGCACTGGAGTCAGGAGTACCTGGGTTCAATTCTGGTCTCAGACACTTAATAACTTACCTAGCTGTGTGGCCTTGGGCAAGCCACTTAACCCCATTTGCCTTGCAAAAGCATAAAAAAAATTAATGTTAAAAAATGAAAAATTAGAAGAAAATATGAAATATCTCACTGAAAAAACAACTGATATGGAAAACAGACTTAGGAAAGATAATTTAAAAATTATTGGAATTCCTGAAAGTCATGATCAGATCAAAGAATTACTACAGGAAAATTGCCCTGATATTCTAGAAGCAGAGGGCAAAATAGAAATGGAGAGAATCCAGCGATTCCCCAGAAAAAGAGATCCCAAAAAACCAACCCCTAGGAATATTATAGCCAAGTTCCAGAACTCCCAAGTCAAAAGGAAAATATTACAAGCAGCCAGAAGGACACAATTCAAATACCGTGGAGCTGCAATCAGGATCACACAGGACTTAGCAGCAACTACATAGGAAGCTCGTAGGGCTTGGAATACAATATACTGGAAGGTAAAAGAGCTTAGAATGCAGCCAAGAATGAACTACCCAGCAAGGCTGAATGTCCTCTTCCAGGGAAAAAGATGGACTTTCAATGAACCAGGGGAATTTCAAATGGTCCTTTTGGAATGGCCAGAACTGAACAGAAGGTTTGATCTTCAGATACAGGATTCAGATGAAGCATGGAGATTGGAGGAGAGGGGGGAAATATGAGGGACTTAATGAGGATGAACTGCATGCATTCCTGAATAGAAAAATGACACTGATAATACTCATATGAACCTTCTCAGTTAATAGAGCAGGTAGAGGGAGCTTTTATAGTTGAAGCATAGGAGAAAGCTGAATTCAAAGATAAAATATGGTGCAAAAATCTAATCAATAGAAAAAAAGGGAAATGGAATGGGAGAAAGAAAAAGGAGAGGGGGAATAGTCCAAGATATTTCATATAAGATTTTTTTTTATTACGATGAGCTATTGCAATGATATGGAAGGGGGGAGGCAAGGGGGAATGAGGGAACCTTTGCTCTCATCAGAGGTGGCTAGGAGAGGAAACAGCATATATACTCAATGGGGTATAGGCATCTGGAGTAAGAAGGAGGGGGGAGCAGGGGGAAGGGGTGGGGATGTGAATAAAGGAAGAGAGGATGGCCCATGGGGGGAGACTGGTCAGATATAATACATTTTCTTTCTTACTTCTTGCAAGGGGCTGGGATTGGAAGTCCTGCCCAGGACCATGGGGCCAGGTGGATTCTGGGCCTAAGGGGTGGTATGGGGGCTCAGGGCTTCTTGGCCCCAGGACCAGGGATCTGTCTGCTGCACCACTCAGCGACTCTACAAGCAGAGTCCGAGTGAAAGGAGAAAGAAAATATAGTACATGGTAGTGGAGAAATATGAAAGGAGGGAGTTGCAATCAGCAATGGCAACATTGGAAAAATATGGAAGCAACTTTTGTGATGGACTTACCATAAAGAATGAGATCCATCCATGACAGAGTTGTTGGTGTTGGAACAAAGACTCAAGCACATTTTTTGTTATTATTTGGGGGAGGGTGCAGGGCAAGTGGGGCTGGGTGGCCTGCCTGGGGCCACATAGCAAGGTGATCTTTGGGTGTCGGGGGCTGGATTTGGACCCAGGTGTTCCTGGTTCAAGGGCCAATGCTCTGTCTGCCACCCAGCCACCCCTACTATTATTACTATTTTATTTTATTTTGGGTCTTTTTTTTTCTTTGTTTTTTGGTTTTTGCAGAGCAGTAGGGATTGGGTGGCTTGCATGTCACACGGCTGGGTGATTGTTGGGTTTATGAGGCTGGATATGGGCTCGGGTGCTCGTGGCTCCAGTGCTGGTGCTTCATCCATTGCGCACCTGGCCATACCTACAATTATTACTATTACTTTTTTTTTAATTTTTTTCTCTCCCCTTTACTTTTTTTTCACCCAAGCAAGTCTATCTATATTCATGGGGGAGGAGGGGTATTTTGTTTACTTGTAAACAAGAATATTTTATTAATGTAAAAAAAAAATTTGTACAAAATGAGAATAAAAAAATAAATTCAAAAAAAAACCCCAAAAAAACCATATGCCTCCTTTGTCTGTGTAACTAATTCACTCACATTCCTGAATTCTAATTGTGTATCTATTTATAACTGATTAATGGACATTTTTACCTGGATGATCCACAAACATCACAAACATAAGCAAAATTGAACTCAACATTTCTCCTACTTAAACTCAGTACCCCGAAAGACTTAGTCTTTTCTGTTGATAGCATTGTCATCTTTCCAGTGATCCAGGTCAAAATATAGGAGTTGTAGCTGAATTTCCCTTCCCCTCCTCTACTTTTTCAGTCATTTTCCATGCTTTAATTATTCTAAATACACATCATTTTTAGATTTTTTCTTTTTAAAGATTCTTTCTCATATCCTGAAACAACTTTAAAAGAAACAGTTACACAAACCCTAAAGCAACACAACCCACAAAAAACAAAGTAAAACTACTTTTCAATTCAAGATAACTTGGAAGAACTTCAAGAAAAGTCTGTCTCAAGTAAATAAAATAGGAGTACAGTACAGCTTAGGCAGGAGAATTGAAAAGCCAATAAATATCTCTTAGTTACAGTACAACTCAAGTTAGGCAGAGCAAGCCAGTGGCTCAGCAGGTTGACAATGACGGTTCCAACCTCAACTCAAATAATAAAATTGAGCCTTGGAAAACCTAATACAGAAGGCAGAGCCAGGTTGGGTTACCCTAATATGGGGAACAAGCCACTAGCATCTGAAACATCAGAGCTAAGTGGTAAGTCAGGGACCAGACCCCTGGCCCCAGAATGAAAAATTTGGAACTGTATCCCCCTTTGCCCCAGGCACAGAGTGCAACTATCAAAATGGGAAAAAAAACTAAATAAAGCTATTATTTTGATAGAAACAATAAAAATACTATCTCAGAAGAATAAAGCAAAAATGCCTACATAGGAAGCCTCAAAGGAGTTTTTGAATTGGTCTCAACAATTCCTTTTCCGTTTTTATTATGAACTTGTCAATGTTAATAACATTAACAAATACAACTATATAAAAAAATTCAATATGGCTATCTAAAAGAATTCAAAGAAAAAAGCATTCAAGAAAGAATTAAAAAATAAGGAAGATTATTTTAAATATATATTGAATATGACACAAAATCTTGTACATTTTCCCCCTGTGAAATTTTTTATATTCTCTTCTTTGTATTTTTAGTATCTCATTTCTAATCACGCCTTTTTGTCATTTTAAATTTTGTTTTATTTCATCTTTAGGATATCCATATTTATGTAAGCAGCTCACTTTATAAAAGTATTGATTTTCTAGTTCAATGAACAATTTATTCTTTGTTTTCTGATGAAAATATTCATAAACATAATTTTTTACCTAATTATTGTCTTTATTGAAGGCCAAAAGTTTTCTACTTTGTCCATTTTTTGCAATTTTCTTTAAGAAAATGAACAGGGGGCAGTTAGGTGGTGCAGTGGATAGAGCACCAGCCTTGGAGTCAGAAGGAACTGAGTTCAAATCCAGCCTCAAACACTTCATAAAGCTGTGTGACTTTGGGTAAGTCACTTAACCCCACAGCCTTAAATAAATAAATAAATAAATAAATAAATTTTAAAAAAGATAGAGAGATCGAAGCATTTTATTTTTAACTTCCTTTCCCTTCCCTTCCCTTCCCTTCCCTTCCCTTCCCTTCCCTTCCCTTCCCTTCCCTCCCCTCCCCTTCCCTTCCCTTCCCTCCCCTCCCCTCCCCTCCCCTCCCCTTTCCTTGCTTTATTTTTTTTTGATTTTTGTTTGCTTTTTAAAACATCACTATGAGAAGACTAAACATTTCCATTCGCTTGCCTTCTTAATTGAGGGAGAGTATTTAGAACTCAAAAAATTTTAAATGAATGTTAAAAGTTGTCCATGCATGTAATTGGAGAAAAGAAAAACAGTAAATAATTAATTTAAAAAATTAAGCAATATTCAATATTTGTTCTTTGACCACATATCATTAGGATTTTACTATTTCTTCTCCATTTAAAATTGAATACTTTCTATTGGTGACTATTATTACCATTTTTAATTGTCTTTTGGTTAGTAAAAAATGTATTGAATAATTCTGCTTTTCTACATTTTATAAATTTTATATGTGTAGTACAAGGTAAATTTCTCTAAAGATTAATTCAAAGCTAAAAAATTTCCATTCAACAATCACCAAAGACCTTTCGCATGCAACTTTTCTAAACCTCTATGATCATCCTTAACTTCTTTCTGTTAGAAATCATATTAATTTCTCCAGCTATTAAAGCTTTCTTATTTCTCCCAGTAATTAGACTAGCTTTTCCTTTAAGGAACTAGATGATATGTCATCAAATTTATGTATACTTGTATATACAAGTACACACTCTTATGCACGCATATAAACATATCACTACCAAGTGATAAATATTTGAACATCTAGCTCTGGAGTCAGAAAGACCCATCTTCTTGAGCTCAAGTCTGACCTCAGACTCTTACTCTAAATATGTACCCCTGGGCTAATCATTTCACCCATTTTGCCTCAGTTTCTTTATCTAAAGGTGAGCTGGAGAAGAATGTGGCAAACAACTTCAGTATCTCTGTTAAGAAAACCCCAAATGGAATCATAAAGGCTTGGGCATGACTAAAACAACTGAACAACAGCTACACCTACCAAAGTGACATTTCATTATCTTTGAGGTATTCAAGCATAATACACTTTTCTTGCTTAGGTATTACTTATTTTTATCTACATTTTTACCTGGTTTGAGATGATTATCATTTCTGATTTTCTTAATTCATCTGAAGAATAACATTCTATTCCCCATTCATGGTGTTTAGGATTAATGGTATTTTCTCTCCATCATATTCTCTTATAATCATTCCTTAATCTGTTCCCTACTCTCTACTTTACTGTAAAGAAATGAGAAAAGGAATGTTACCAGCAATAGTCATCTATAATTCAATTTGCTAGTTCCTACTTCTCTCATCTTGTTAAACCTTGCCAAATAACTAGTTCTTAAATTTTCCCTTTAACATCTCAAATTTGTAGTGCAAGTTTGCTTTGGCTCTATCTGTTCCCTTCCTAATTTTATCCTTCCTCTTAAATATCTGTCTTTCTTCTTCCTGTGTCTTTACTCTTTCCCCTGGTGAATTTAGTATACAATTAGACAATAAGCATTTAATAAACCTCAGTTGTGTTAAGTAATGGAGACAGAAAGATAAAGATAATTCTTGGCCCCAAGGAACACATTATCTAATGGAGGGGAAAGATGGACAAGAAAATTAATATATAATAACAAGATATACACAGTATAAATAGGAAATAATTAATGATGGGAAGGAACTAGAATTAAGATTAATTGGGAAAAGTTTCCTCTAGAAGATGAATATTTATAGAAACTGAAAGGAGATCAGGGAAACCAGAAGGCAGAAATAAGGAGGAAGATAATTCCAGACAGGGAAGATCCCATTAGCCAGAAAATGGAGTTCATGTTTGTTCAACTGCAATTTTCCTGTTGCATGTAAGAGTCAAATCCATGAAACACCCTCATCCTTTATTACTTACTACATGGTTCTATGCTATTTTCATAAAGTCCAATTAGGAAAAATATTAAGTTCCTCAAGCTTTTTCCTCATTTATTTCCTATCATATTTATTTTTTCACCCTCTCTTTCCTTTCCTCTAATAAAACCAATAAAATCAGTCAAAACTATGACCAGGCCCTAGATATATTTTTGTTTATTCCCTTAATGAACCTTAATATGACAGTAGAATTCTGAAGGGACACTTGTGTCTTATTCTACTATTAAAAAAAGTAAGTAATTGATCAAAATTTAAGTCTTTTCAGGTATTCAAATGCTTTTTTCTTCCTAGACTTTGTTTGTTTTTCAAGTTTGCATTTTAAAATTTCTACCTATTTTTAAAAAAAAATTTCATCAGGTTGTTGTAAAATCTTTAGTTCAATGAAAGATCATTTTCTCCCTGATAGAATTATATTCAGGTTTATAGTAAGAGTTATTCTTGCTGATAAACCTTTTATTTTCATTTTGGAGTATCCTATTTTAAAGTTTAATCATCTTTATAATAGTTACAGCATAATTTTATATGGCCCTGATTGCAGTTCATTGGTCCTTGAGCTGTTTCATTTTGACTAGTAGTATAAGAGAGTTGATTTAATGAGTGAGGAACCCTACTCAAATTCTAATTGGTATAAATTAATCTGATATGATAGTAAGTGATATATATTGCGTTCCAAAGTTTTGAAATGAAGATGATAAGATCACTTGTGCAATCATAGAAAGTTAACTAGAAACCCTCCATCCTTGTTTTATCTTGTCTAAGTGACCAAGTCCTGGGTTGCAAAGTGACTCAGCTTAATGGAAAGTTTCAGTTTATTTTTGTACCTCCAGACCAAGAAAATGACCATCTTATTACTACCTAGTCAGGTTGTACATCTTGAACCATATCCGGTCTAATCTAAGGAGCAGCCTATCCATCTTAAGATTGTCATAAGATAGTCAGTGGAGATGCCCCATGCTTCATCCAGTCTATGATCCCTCCTCACTAAGTCATTTTGGATCTTCAAGAGAAAGATCTATCAATCAATGAAATACTGTATTTTATTATGTCCTTTTGCATATGTGGATGTAAAATATAAAAATAAGATCTCAGAAAAAGAGGGCATCCAAGATTGGGAGGAACATATGAGATCCATTTCATTAGAAGGGACAATGTTTCTTTTAATAAAGTACCACTAAATCATAGTTGTATCTCAGTCTCTTTTGTTGGTAGGACAATTTTAGTCTCCCCAAAAGTATCTAATTTTTATTTTGGACCTGGAATTTCTAGATTATGTCTGTATTATTGCTAGGAATATTTAATAAGGAGTTTTGTTCAGGAAGTGACTGGCACATTCTATTTTAATTTGGCTCTCAGTTTTTATAGCTATACCCATTTTTAAAGAATCTAGCTAATGATTTTAAGCTACTTGTCTTGTGTTTTTAGGTGAGTTTTTTTTAATAGTACATATAGTACTTTACAAGTATTTTTTCCCAGCCCATTGACTAGCCTAATATTTCTTATCGCTACAAATAACTGAGTTCCAATTACATCAATTACATTTTTCAGTAAATGTTTTACTTGTGTTATATTTTCTATCTTTTGTTCTGAGCTCTATTTTCTTTTAAGTTTTTAACTTCAGCAGTTCTATTTCCATTTTTTATCTTTTATTCATTTCTTTCACTGATTTTTTCAATTTTGTAACATTTTTATTTAAAGTTTTTTATTTTATGTTCTAATCTTTTCTCCCATTCAAACCTTCTTTTTCCCTAAAATGGCAGGCAATCAGATATAGATTTTACATGTGCAAATATGTAAACCACTTCAGTTTTAGATGCTATAGCATTTGGTGCATATATGTTTAGTACTGATATTACTTGTCTATGTTACCTTTCAAAAAGATATAATTTCCTTCTTTATCTCTTTTAATTAAATTTATTTTAGCTTTTACTTTGTCTGAGATAATGAATGCTATGGATGCTTTCTTTGCTTCAATTGAAGAATTTTAAATTATCTTTACC
The DNA here is from genome assembly GCF_037893015.1 of Macrotis lagotis. Lineage (NCBI taxonomy): Eukaryota > Metazoa > Chordata > Mammalia > Peramelemorphia > Peramelidae > Macrotis > Macrotis lagotis. Next base: position 137,062,596 of record NC_133658.1, read on the forward strand.
TTGTGTGTATCTCATATCTTCAAATGAATTTCTTGTAAACAACATATTAAAGAATTCTGGATTTTAATCCATTCTACTATCCCTTTTCATTTTATGGGTGAGTTCATTCCATTCCCATTTATAATTATGATAACTGTTTATTGGCCTTCACACAATTTTTCACTTATCAATCCTTGTCTCTCTCTTATCTTTCCTTCCTCACAAATATTTTACTTCTAATCACCTTCTTGCTTAATATAAACTTCTTTTCATCAGACAATTTTTTCTCCTTTTTACTTTATGATGATGATGTTTGCCCTTTGTTCTCAAAGAAAACCTTGCCATAAAGGAGGTGATGATGACAAGCACATGAATTGGATTTGAGTGTGGGGGTGCTATGCTAAGTCAACAGTTACACTTTTTCCTTTGAAGCAATCTGGATCCAGGGACCAGATATGAATCAGAATGATTGGAGATGGCCCTGGATGCAAGATAATCAGGGTTAAATGACTTGTCCAAGATCACACAACTAATAAGTATCAAGAGTCTGAGGCTGCATTTGAGCTCAGGTCCTCCTGACTCCAGGGCTGGTGCTCTATCAAATAGATCTCTGTATCCAAGTGGGTGTACATACTATATGTTTATATACTATTCCCTCTTTGAGTCAATTTTGATGAGATTAAGGTTTAAGCTTTGTCAGCCCCCATTCTCTTTCTTGTCTCTTTTATGTGGGATAATTTAATTACATTAATCTCCCCCCTCCTTCTAGTTCAATTTTCTTTCTCATCCCTTTGTTTGTTGAGTATCATTCCATCAATGTCACCTTCTATCCACATCCTCTGTCTAATTGCTTATGTCATAATAAAGTTACAAATATTTTCTTCTCATAAAGTAATGTAAGTAGTTTAACCTTATTAAATTTATTAAAACTTCTCTTTCTTGTTCTTGTTTTCCCTTTTTATGTCTCCCTTGAGTCTTTTGGAGATCTTTTTTTTTTAATTCAGTTCTGGTCTTTTAATTAGAAATGTTTGAGAGTCCTTTATTTTTATTAAATATTCTTCTTTCCTTGAAATTCTTTCATTGATTTTTAGTCATTATGGCTACACTATTCTTTTCTGAAGTTCTATTTCTATCTACTATGTGATTATTCTTGGCTTAACTCTTTTGTTTTCCTGATTAATCATTGTATTTCTTCATTTGATTTGATGTTTTCTTCTATCATATCTTCATTTTGACTATTGCTCATTTCTTGGTTTAAAGTGTTAATAATGTGTTAATTGTCTAAATAAATCTATATTATGTTCAGTAATGAATTAGCCTGTATTATTACTATTATCCTTATTATTTAAACTATAAGTGAACACCTTTATACTAAGCAGAAATAACATATTTATTAAATTTTTTTTTATTTCAGTCATTTTTGTGTTATGTCTGATTCTTCATGACCCCAATTGGGATTTTCTTGGCAAAGATACCAGAGTGGCTTGCCATTATCTTTCCAACTCATTTTATAAATGAGGAAAATGAGACAAATAGGGTTGATTTGCTCAGTGTCATAGAGCTCTGTAAATGTCTGAAGTGAGATTTGAACTCATAAGTCTGATTCATGATTCCTAATCTAGTACACTAACCACTGTGCCACCTAGTTACCTAAAAATATTTATGTTTATTGTTTGTTCAGACATTTCAGTCTTGTCCAATTCATTGTGGTCCCATTTGGGAATTCCTTGGCAAAGATACTGGAGTGGTTGTATGATGTCAACTTTGAACTCAACTTTTCTGACTCCAGGTTCAGCACTCTATCCAATGAGCTACCCAACTGGTCTCTTTCTATTTTCATACTGAACTAATAGAATATTTTGATACATAACCATTTGGAGCCTTGTAAATTTGCTTGCTGAAAGCCTAACATTTTCCTCCTAAAATTCTCCATAAGGCTTTACTGCCTTCTAATGTGCTCCTCCTTACCCCCAGTTCTAAAACAACAATAGGTTCTCACAATGTCATTCTCAGGCTATTTGTAAAGGATTTGAATTGAGTGAACTGCCCAGTTTGAGATAATAACATCATCTACTATATAACACCTGTAGTTTAATTATGAGAAACTGATCATCATAGATTTCTCCTGAACATAGGAGTCTGTTTAAGGAGACTAATAGCCTTGAATATATCCCAAGGCAAAGTTGTTTGTGATGACTCAAGATCATGGGAAAGATTATATATGAACTAAATTTTCTATGATTTATCCTTTTAGCACTCAAAAAACAATGTTAGGCTTAGACATGCATCTCCTGATCAATAAGTGTTTAAAAGACTTCAAGAAAACTAGAGATTGGTAATCTTATTGATGAGAGCTGATATCAGAAGCAGACCTTTATACATTTATTATGAATAATTCAATCTCAAATAATTTTACTCAGTACATCATGACTTCTCACATAGATGTCAATACTCATGTCAACAAGAAGATGTCAGGTGCAGGACCCAAAGAAATTCTAACAAGGTGTTTTAACTTGAGATCTGGAAGCATATATATTTAATGTTTTCTTAAATGTATTTAGATATGATTTTATTTTTAAAGAATTTTATAGTATACATTCAAAAATATTATCTATCGCACACCCCCCCCAATACAAACACAAACCAAAAGCCACTGCTCTAAATCATGGAGGAATGTCTTTTATTTGGAAATGTACAAGATGACCATGGGGAGCCATCACGCATTCCATATTTGCTATTATTCTGAAATTTGGCCATCTGAATTCGTCTTTACAATAACATATCCCTCAATACATCACATCAGAAAAAAAGGTGAATTCTCTACTGGGTTCTACTTTTATTTTTTAGTGGTACAGGGAAAATGTTAACCACAAAACCATTCATTTAGAAAGCATTAGCTGCTAAATGGTGGTGAATGGATGGGATTATCTTTCCAACCCTTAGAATTAACCTCACAGTCTTTGAATGTCTTATCAACCAGTCAGCCTCCTTTCTCATATCAAATTTCTCTGGAGAACTTTATACCACTTGTCCTTCATTGCTATTACTCATTACTTTGTGTTATGTTTATCTCCACAGATGTCAAATCTATGTAAGTAGAATGTCAGCACTCCAAGGTAGGAACTTCTTTATTATCATTGTAGTCCTGGCAACTATCACTAAGTCTTCCATATAAAAACAGCTTAAAAAATGTTTGTTGAAACAAATTGAATCACTTAAAGAGGTAACTAATTGATTTTGTCAGTACAATAAAAGTCAAGTGCTTAAGTATGAAAAGATTCTGATCTATTTTAGTGGGGCAAGTGCTCTTGATAATGAAATCAAAACTTTCTTCTCATCATTAATGAAATCTATGTATGAAAAAATGTTTAGAAATAACTATTGACTAGGGGCAGCTAGGTGCATAGTGGATAAAGCACTGGCCCTGGAGTCAGGAATACCCGGGTTCAAATCTGGTCTCAGACACTTAATTACCTAGCTGTGTGGTCTTAGGCAAGCCACTTAACCCCGTTTTCCTTGCAAAAACCTAAAAAAAAATAACTATTGACTGATTTCTCTTTTGGTTTTGTTCCTTACGTTGTCTCTTTTGTCCTTTATAAAAAAATAGTACAAACAGTAATACTAAGTGATAGCTAGCAATTTTAAAGTGCTCTAAAGTTCAAAAAAGTATCTTATTTATGGTGTTTCATTTCATTTCATCCTTACAACCTCTATTATTATCTCAATTTTATAAATGATAAAGCTGATACTGAGAGAAGTTTAGTTATATGTCTTGAGTCAATTAACATATAAATATTTTATGAAGGATTTAAATAGCAAAGTTCAATTAGGACATACTTAAGAGTTTTCTATAAGACAATCTATTTTCATTTGATAACATTATTCCTCCCAGAACCCCACATACAACACACACACACACACACACACACACACACACACAATTTTAATTAAACTGGTTTCATGCACAATATTCCATGTATTCCATCTCCTGCCTCTGTATTTTGAATAGACAGTTTCTTCCCCCTAGACTCATGCCTGGAATGCTTTCTCTCATCACCCCTTTTCTTGAATCCTTAGCTCCTGAAATGTCATCTTCTTCATTATGTCTTTTCTAATCCTACCAGATTACTTATCACTGGACATGTAGTTGCTAAACTTCTGGGTTTGAATCTTGCTTCTGAAACATACTACCTAAAGGAACCTGAAAAGTTCAATTCTTTGAGCCTCAGGTTTCTCATTCAAAATAAAAGAATTGTCTTGGTTAACCTCTAAAGTCTAGTTTGCTTTCAAATCTGTCATTCAATGATGCCCCTATAGACTGTAAAGTCCTCAAAGGAAGGGACAGTTTTGTTTTGTCATTGTGACCCTGGCATCTAATATAGAGTCTAGAATTAATTTTTGTGGTTATGGTTTGAACCTGTGTTTTCACTGATATAGGGGACTCTCAGCATGGAGATTCCATCTACCAATATCAATCATCAATTATCATGTTACATATTGTTTAGTGTCTTGCCTAGTTTATTGAGAAGGTAATTGACTTGCCCAGCATCTTATTATCAGGATGTTTACAAAGTTAAACTCTGCTCTTCTTGGCCCCCAGGCAAACTCTCTATACATTACACCAGGGTTTTTTCCACCTATCAAATAGTATATAATTTAGTACCCAAGATCTAAAAGGAAAATCAACCTCAGAAATCATCTAGTTCAATTATCTCATTTTACAGAAAAGAAATTTGAGATCTAGGGTCTTTAGAGATTTGATCAATGTCACAGAGGCAGAAATGGTTAGAAGTAGTATTTGTATCCATGGGCTCTGACTTTTGAGCTAGTACTCTTGCTACAATAATCAGATACCTTCTCAATAAACTTGATAAATGCTTGTTGAGTTGGATAGAATTGGATATTTCATATTTCATAGGTTCACTTTCAGGTAAGTATTGACTCAGTGTTCTCAACCCTTTTAGGGCTGATTGTGTTGATCCTGTTGATTTCTGGATCCAACTATACTACTTATTTGTTAATTTTCAGGTCCCCTACCTGTTTATGGAAAGTCACTTGTGTCTTTTTTTTAGAAGTAGAACTTCATTTCTTTTCTTTGTGACATCTTCTAAGTACATTACAAAAAATTGAGAGGCTTAAAATAAAGAGTTAGATGGCATTTAAGAATGGAGACTTACAAACCAGGATATCGGCATAGAGATGGGTTACACACACACACACACACACACACATATTTATCACTGTCCTCAAGAGTCTTACAGTATAAAAGATATAGCTGGGACTGATGAGTAGGAGATAAGAGATATGCAAAATATATTGAAAATCCAAAGTATAAAATAAGTACAAGAAAAACATTATGTTTATTTTAACCAGACATGAAAAGCAGCAATCAACATTACACCCTAGAAATCAGAAAGGCTTCCTGGAGGAGGTAACATTTGAAATAAATTGAAGAATAAATAAATTTTCAACAGCTGAAAGAAATAGGGGAAAAGATTATTTCTTGGATACTCAGTGTTTGATTGGGTTGACCTCAGGTCCCATTCAATTCTGAGTTCCTGTATTTGTATGATATAGGAGGGACTGAATGGACTCTTTAGAAACTGGGACTGGTACTAAAATTACTATCCTCACAAGCTAAACAGTTCACTTTAGATTATAAAATAACAAATTCCACATAATTCCTATTGATCTATCATATATATATGCATGAATATGTATTTGCATATACATATATATTTTTCTTTTCAACTTTTCTTTTATTTTTTTAGTTACATGAAAAGGTAGTTCACAATATTCATCTATATGAAAGTTCATGAATTTCACAATTTTTCTACCACCCCCCATTCCAATTCCCTCTCCCCATGGTGGCAAACAATACAGTAAAAGTTATCCATGTACAATCAGGTTTTACATATTTTTATATTAACCATATTGTAAAGCAGGGATTAGAGCTAATGGGGGAAAAACATGAGAAAAAAAGAAAAAAACATAAAAGAATTTTTTAAAAGTGACCATAGTATGCTTTGTTCTGCATTCAAACTCCATACATTTTTCTCTGGATGTTGATGGAATTTTCCATAGCAGTCTTCTTTGAACTGCTGAGAGGAGCTACATCCATCATACTTGATGATCTCATAATGTTGTTAATGTATCCAGTGTTGTAGTGGTTCTGTTCATTTCACCAAACATCAGTTCATGCATTTTCCCCATGTTTTTCTAAAGTCTGGACACTTTTGATTTTTTATGGAATAATAGAGAATATTCATATATTATTACTTATTCAGCCATTTCCCAATTGAAGTGCATTGTCTCAATTTCTGGTTCTTTGCCACTAAAAAAAGAACTGCTACAAATATTTTTGTTCATATGGATCTTTCCCCCCTTTTATGACCTTTTGAGATAGAGGCCCATAGTGGTATTGCTGGTTCAAAGGATATGCACAGTTTGATTGCCCTTTGAGTATAATTCCAAATTGCTCTCCAGAATGGTTGTGTCATTTCACAACTCCAGCAAGAGTGTATTAGTATTCCAATTTTCCCACATCCTCTACAATATTGATTATTTTCCTTTTTTTTCATCTTAACCAATCTGTTTGTGGAGTGAGGTGGTATCTCAGAGATCTTTTAATTTGTATTTATCTAATCAATAATGATGTGGACTTCTTTTTTAGTATGACTATAAGTAACTTCAGATTCTTCATCTGAAAACTGTCCATATCCTCTAACCATTTATCAATTGGAGAATGACTTGTAATCTTTTAAACTCCATTCACTTTTCTATATAGTTTATAAATTAGTTTTTTCTCAGAAATAGCAACTGTGAAAACTATTTCCCAGTTTTCTGCATTCTTACTTATTTTGGCTGCATGGGTTTTATTTGTGCAAAACTTTTTAAATTTAATATTTGAAATCATCCATTTTTCAATTTATAATGTTCTCTATATTTTGATTGTTCATAAGCTTCTCTGCTCTCTATAGAGCCACTGGATAGAATATTTCTTGTTCTCTTCATTGGTCTATAGTATTACCCTTTATGTTGCAATCCTGCACTCATTTGAACCTTACTTTGGAATAGGTTATGAGATGTGGGACTATACCTAGTTTTTTTTTTCCCATACTATTTTTCAGTTTTCCCAGCCATGTCTTTGGATTTATCAAACAGTTGATTACTATAGTCATTTATTATGATTTCTTTTGGCCCTAATCTAATCAGCTGATCCACCTCTTTTTCTTAGTCTGTACCAGTCAGTTCTGTTGACTGCTGATTTATAATATAGTTTAAAATATACATAGTAGGCCTCTTTCCTCTTTTTTCATTAATTCCCTTGATGTTCCTGACTTTTTGTTGCTCCAAATGAATTTTACTTCTATTATTTCTAGCCATGTAAAATAGGGTTTTTGTAGTATGATTGATATCTTACTGAGTAATTTAATTTGGGTAGAATTTTCATTTTCATTATATTAGCTCAGCCTAACCATGAACAACTGACATTTTCTCAAGTGTTTAGATTTGACTTTGTTTTAGTGAAAAAATATTTTGTAATTGCATTCATATAGTTTCTAGGTTTATCTTGAGAATTTAAAAATTTTATATCAACATTCATTAGGGAGTTTGTCCTATAATTTTCTTTTGCCTCTTCTGGTTTAGTTATTAGGAGCATATTAATGTCATAAAATAGGATTTGAAAGAAATCCTTCATTTATTCTTCAAAAATAGTTTATACAGCATTGGAATGAATTGCTCCTTAAATGTCTGATAGAATACACTTGTAAATTCATCTGGCCCTGGAAATAAAACTGTGGAAGCTTATTGATGGTTTTATCAATTTCTTTTTCTGAAATGTAGTTATTTAAGTACTTTGTTTTGTTTTCTATTAATCTGAGTAGATAATATTTTTTGTAGATTATATTTTCCACTTATATTGTCAGATTTGTTGGCGTATAGTTGGCATATAGTTTTGAAATTTTACTTTAACTTTCTCCTCATTGGTGGTGAGTTTATTCATTTTATATACTGGTATTTTGGCTTTTTCTTTCTTTTTTTAAATCAAGCTAACTAAAATTTTTTCTATTTTATTGTGTTTTTCCATTAAAATAATGATTAGTTTTCTTTATTAGTTATTATTTTCAATTTTCTTATTTTCAATTTTATTCATTACGCCTTTGATTTTCAGAATTTCTACTAGGGTATTTAATTGTAGATTTTTAATTTGTTTCTTTTCTAGCTTTTTTTAGTTGCATGCCCACTCCTCTTTCTCTCTTTTATTCATATAAACATTGAGAGATATAAAATTATTCCTACATTGCATCCCACAAGTTTTGGTATGATGATGTCTTATCATTGTCATGTTTTTGAATGAATTTTTTAAAAATTTCTGATAAAAGACCAAAACTGAACTGAAAATTTGATCTTCAAATTCAAGATTCAAGAGATGCATAAAAAGATAAACCTAAAGGGGAAAAATGCTGGTCAAGAACATTAAACTGTTTACATCCCTGTGAGGGAAGATACATTTGTAACTCATAAGAATTGTCTCTCTTAGGATAGTTAAAGGACTGAATATAATTGAAGTGATTGAGCTTATAGGATATAGGTACAAATGAGACATGAAGTGATGTTGTTTATGAAGGAGGTGGTACCTATAAAGACAGAGAGAGAATACTTAGAGGCTCTATACATAATTAAATCATGAAGTGACCTTTATCTTACTAGATATTTTAGCCAAGGAGACTTGTAGTACAATAGGAGGAGAAGGTGGGAGTGATCTTTCCATAATCCATACTTTAGTTAACAAGGGTTATAGTAGCATGATTGGAGTGTTAAAGGACAGAGAGTGACAGTGTATCCGAAACTTTAGTTGGGGAGGGTTGTAGGACTGTGGTTGTAGTACTATAGAGAAGGAAGGAGAGAGCGTACTTAGAGGGATTGGACATAAAAAGATCATGAAGCAAAGTTGCTTTACCTGATGATTTGGTTACAATTAGAAGGAGTGTGCTTGGGGTGGGGTAGGGGTGCCATAAATGGTCCATAAAATACTTTGATTTTGCATGATGCTTTGATTCATAAAGATTATGTGTACATGTAGGGTATTTGAAAAGAGGGGTGTGTATAAATCAATTATAATTTGTCACAATTTATGACTCTTGAGAGGTATATTTCTAATAAGATAGAAGTGGGGAGGGTACTTAGTGACTATGAAACAATTAAACAATCAATCAACTTTTGAGAATGATACTACTGTCAGGACAGATAAAAGGAGTAACATTTGACAAAGTTGTAGGTACAAAACAGTATTAAAGTAATAAAGTCATGAAAAAGAATATATTAGGGGAAGAATATTCATTAGTGGATAAATAATGCCATGTAAAGAGGCACAGAGACCTATAATAGTAGAGGGAAAGAAGGGAGGATGTAAACACTGAGTAAATTCTACTCTCAATAAAGGTGGCCCTAAAAGGGAATAGCAAACATTCCCAAATGGGTTTAAAAATCTATCTGACCCTAAAGGAATATTGTGTGTGCATGGGGAAGAAAAAGAAAAGGGAAGAAGAGACTGAAAAAAGAGAAGGTGAAGGTGAAAGTAAAAGTAAAGCTAAAGTTAAAATTTAAAAGAAAAGTTAAAGGGGAATTAGATCAATACATTGGTGAGGAGGAATAAGAGGAAAGGAAAAGAGAAGAGTATTAATGAGAAAAGGTAACATGGAAGAATATACAAAATTAGTAATCCTAACTATATAAGTTAATAGAGTGAATTATCCCATTAAATGGAAGTAGATAGCAGGATGGATTTAAATCCAGAATGCTACAATATGTTGTTTACAAGAAACATACACACAGGTAAAGTTTAAAGGCTGGAGCAAAATATATGATGCTTCAGCAGAAATAAAAATAATCAAGAGTAGCTGTCCTGATCTCAGACAAAGCAAAAGCAATAATAGATCTCATTAAAAAGATGTGTAAGGAAACTGCATCTTAAAAGGCACTATAGGCAATGAAGTTATATCATTATAAAACATTTATGCACAAGTGGTATTGCATCCACATTCTTAGAGGAGAAGAAAACATAGACAGCAAAACTATAATCAACCTCAACCTCCATCTCTCAGAATTAGATAAATCTAAGCCCAACATAAACAAGAAGGCAGTTAAGTGAATAGAAACACAGAAAAAAAAAATAAATATGATAGAAATATGGAGAAAACTGAATGGAGATAGAAAGGAATATGCCATTTTCTCTGCAGTATAAGATACCTATATCAAAACTGACTGGGGCAGCTATGTGGTGCAGTGAATAGAGCACTGACCCTGGAGTCAGGAGGATCTGAGTTCAAATCTGGTTTCAGACACTTAATAATTACCTAGCTGTGTGACCTTGGGTAAGTCACTTAACCCTGCTGCTTTGTGAAAACAAAAACAAAAACAAATTTAAAAAAGAGAAAAAAGGGGTGGCTAGGTGGCACAGTGCATAGAGCACTGGTCCTGGAGTCAGGACTACCTGAGTTCAAATCCGGCCTCAGACGCTTAATAATTACCTAGAGCTGTGGCCTTGGACAAGCCACTTAATCCTATTTGCATTGCAAAAAAACTAAAAAAAAACAATTAAAAAAATTAAAAAGAAAAAAATCAACTCCATAATAGACCGATCTCCCTAATGAAAATTGCTATGAAAATCTTAAAATTTTAACGAAGAGATTGCACAAAGTTATTACTGGGATAATATACAATAATCAGTTAGGATTTATAACAGGTTGGAAGGGATAGTTCAATATTAGGAAAATACTCACTATAATTGCACAAATAAAAAAACAAAATTAACAGAAATCAGATGATTATCTCAATAGAAGCTAAAAAAATAGCCATCCATTCCTATTAAAACACTAGAGTGTATAGGAATAAATAGAATTTAGAGTAAAGTAATTGAATATTCAACAGCATCATACAGGATGGGAGTAAACTAGCATCATTTCCTGTATAGTTTTTTGTTCAGATGAATTTTGTTACTATTTTGTCTAGCTCGGTAAAATAATTATTTGGAAGTTTGATTGATATGGCACTGAATAAGTAATTTAATTTCAGTAGATTGTTCATTTTTATTATATTACCTTGACCTAACCATGAGAAATTAACATTTTTCCAATTGTTTAGATCAGACTTTATTTATGTGGGAAGTCTATAATTGTTTGCATACAGTTTCTGGGTTTCTCTTGGGAGGTAGATTCTCAAGTATTTAATGTTGTCTACAGTTATTTTAAATGGCATTTCTCTTTCTGTCTCTTGTTCATGGGCTTTGTTGTTCATACATAGAAATGCTGATTATTTATGTGGGTTTATTTTATATCCTGCTGCTACTTTGGTTAATTTTTTAATTGTTTCAAGTAGTTTTTTTTATATAATTTTCTCTCAGTCCTCTAACTATACCATTATACCATCTGCAAAGAGTAAAAAATTTGCTTCCTCATTGTCAATTTCGATTCCTTCAATTTATTTTTCTTCCCTTATTGCCAAAGCTAACATTACTAATAATGTATTGAAAATGAGCATCCTTGTTTCACCCCTAATTTTATTGGGAAATGCTCTTAATAACATATTATATTTGTTGATGGTTTTAGATAGATACTGCTTATTATTTTATGGAAAACTCCATTCATTCCTACACTTTCTAGTGTTTTTAATAGGAATGGATAGTGTATTTTAGTGCAGGCTTTTTCAGAACCTATTAAGATAATGATATAATTTCTGTTAATTTTGATCTATATATACTCAATTATGTTGAAAGTTTTCCTAATTTTGAGCTATCCCAACCTACCTCATAAAAATCCTATCTAATTATGGTGTATTATCCTAGTTTATTGCTAAAATTTTATTTAAAATTTTTGCTCCAATGTTCATTAGGGAGATTTGTCAATAATTTTCTTTGTCTATTTTGATTTTTCCTGATTTAGGTATCATCACCAAGTAATTGGGAAAAATTCATTCTTCTTCTTTTTTAAAAATAGGTTTTATAGAATAGAAATTAATGTTTCTTAAATGTTTAGTACAATTCACTTGTAAATCCATTTAGACCTTGAGACTTTTCCTTAGTTTATTACTGATTTCTTCAATTTCTTTTTCTGAAATGAGATTATTTAAGGATTTTATTTCCTCTTCTGTTAATCTGGGTAGTGTGAATTTTTTTTAAATACTCATCCATTTCACTCAGGTTATCAAATTTATTGGCATGCAGTTCTGCAAAGTATCTACAAATTATTTCTTTAATTTCCTCCTCATTGGTGGTTGGTTCACTCTTTTCATTTTTGATACTAGTAATTTGGGTATTTTTTCTTTAAAAAAATCAAATTAACTAAAGATTTATATAATCTATTGGTTTTTTAATAAAAGTTACTTTTAGTTGTATTTCTTGGATGTATGATTTTCTTGCTTTCAATTTAATTAATCTTGCTCCTTTGATTTTCTGAATGTCTACATTGTATTTAATTGGGTATCTATAATTTGTTCTTTTTCCAGCTTTTTTCATTGCATACTCAATTCATTGCTTTCCTCTTTCTCTATTTTATTCACAGAGGCATTTAGTGATATAGAAGTTGCTTTCAAATCTGAGTTGTCTACATCCCATAAATTATGATATGATGTCTCATTGTTATCATTTTCTTGGATATAATTATTGATTATTGCATATAATTATTTGCTGTTTGATCCACTCATTGAAAACTAAGTTATTTATTCTACTATTAGCTTTTGGTTTATCTCTCATGACATTTTATTACATGTAATTTTTATTGCATTATAATCTGAGAAGTGTGCATTTATTATTTCTGCCTTTCTGCATTTGATTACAAGAATTTTATGCCCTAGTACATGTTCAGTTTTGGTCTAGATGCCATGCATTGCTGAGAAAAAAAAGTATATTCTTTTCTATCCCCATTAAGTTTTCTCCAAAGGCCTATGACATTTAAATTTTCTAAGTTTTTTATTGACATTCTTAGCTTCCTTACTGCTTATTTTGTCACTAGATTTATCTGGTTATGAGAGAGGGAGGTCTGGGTTTCCCATTATTAAAGTTTTGCTATATATGTCTACCTGTAATTCACTCAGCTTTGTCTCTAGGGAATTTGGATGCCATACCACTAGGTACATGCATGTTTAATAATGATAGAGCTCCATTACTTATGGTGCCTTTTAGGAAGATGTAATTTCTTTCCTTATTCCTTTTATTGAGGTCAATTTTTGCTTTTGCTTTATTTGAGATCAGGATCTCTACACCTGATGCTTTTTTTTTTACTTCAGCTGAAGCATAATATATTTTAGTCCATAACTAGGATCATTTCCGATAATCAAGGATGAAACAAAGATTACCATTATTACCACCTCTAGTCAATGTAGTATTATGTTAACTTTTTTAAATTAGAAATTGAAGGAATTAGAATTTCACTAAAGAAGCAAAATTTTTGCTTTTTGTAGATTAAATGATACTATACATAGAGAACCTTTGAAAATATCAATGAAAAAGCTACTTGAAAACAAGAACAACTTCACCATTATGATTCAAAATAGCATTAGAAATTTTAGCTTTAGTAATGAGTCGAAAAAGAAATTGAAGTCCTTTCTCATAACTAGATAAATCTAACAACAAAATAAACAAGAAGAAAGTTAAGAAGGTAAAGGTAAAGGAAATCTTAGAAAATTTAAATATGATAAACCTCTGGAGAAAACTTAATGAGAATAGAAAAGAATATGCCCTTTCCTCAGCAATATATGGCACCTACAGCAAAACTGACCACAAAAACCTTATAATAAAATTATAAAGGCAGCAATAATAAATACACAGTTCTCAGACCATAATACAATAAAAATTGCATGTAAAAATAGGGTCAGGAAAAGATAAACCTAGAACTAATTGGAAATTAAATAACTTTATGTTCAATAATGGATCAAACAGCAAATAATAGAAATAATCAATAATTATAGCCAGGAAAATAATAATTACAAGACATCATACCAAAATTATGGGATTTTGGGTAGTTTTGAGGGGGAAACTATATATCTAAATGCCTATATGAATAAAATAGAGAAAGAGAAGATCAGTGAATTGGAAATACAACTAAAAAAAAGCTAGAAAACGATCAAATTAAAGATCTCCAATTAAATACCAAATTAGAAATTCTGAAAATCAAGGGAGAAACTATTAAAATTGAAAGAAAGGAAACTATTGATCTCATAAACAAAACTAAGAGTTGGTTTTATGAAAAAGCCACTAAAATTGACAAACCTTTGGTTAATCTAATTTAAAACAAAAGAAAAAAATAACCAAATCACCAGTATCGAAAATGAAATTTCTGAACAAATTGCCAGTGAAGAATAAATTAAAGAGATAATTCAGTGCTAATTTACTCAACTGTATGCCAATAAATTGGATGAGTGAAATAGATAAATATTTACAAAAGTACAAACTGCCCAGATTAGCAGAAGATGAAATAATTTACTTAAATGACTTGTCAGAAAAAGAAATTGAAGAAATCTTCAATAAAATCCCTTAGAAAAAGTCTTCAGGTTCAGATGTGTTTCAAGGGAATTCTACCAAACATTTAAGGAATTCTACATGAACAATTTTAAAACATTGGAGACGAAGGAGTTCTGCCAAATTCCTTTTATGGCACCGACATGATGTTGGTATCTAAATCAGGAAGAACCAAGAGACAAAAAAAATTATAGACCAATCTCCCTAATGAATATTGATGCAAAAAATCTTAAGTAAAATTTTAGCAATGAGAATACTGCAAGTTATTACTAGGATAATGGTTCACCATTAGGAAAACACTCAACATAATTAAAATATCAATAGCAAAACCCAACAGAAAACATGATTATCTTAATAGATACTGAAAAAGCCTTTGATAAAATATAACATACATTCCTATTAAAAACATTAGAAAGTTTAGGAATAATTGGAATTTTCTGTAAAATAATAAATATATCTATCTAAAACCGTCAACAAATATTATATATAAAGGGACTAAACTTAGAGCATTTCAAATAAGATAAGGCGTTAAATATGTATGCCCAATATCACCATTACTATTCAATATAGTATTAGAAATGTTGGCCATAGCAATATTAGAAGAAAAAAATTGAAGGAATAGGAACTTGGCAATGAGGGAGCAAAACTTTCACTCATTACAGATGATATGATGGTATACTTAGAGAACATGAGTAAATCATCTAAAAAACTCCTTGAAACTATTAACATATTCAGCAAAGCAGCTGGATATAAAATTAACCATATATATATATATATATATATATATATATATATATATACACGTATATCATCAGCATTTATCTATATATCTATATATCTATATATATCTACACACACACACACATATATATATATATATATATGAAAAAAAGCCAAAGAGCAAGAGAAAGAAAGAGGAATTCCATTTAAAATAACTATAGAAAACATTAAATACTTGAGAATCCACCTGCCAAAATAAACCCAGAAACTGTATGAACACAATTATAAAGGATTTCTCACCCAAATAAAGTCAAATCTAAATCACTGGAAAAATGTCAAATGTCAAGGTTAGATTAAGCTAATATAATAAAAATTACAATTAAATTACTTATTCAGTGCCATACCAAATATCTACTTTACTGAGCTAGAAAAAATAGAAACAAAATTCATCTGGAGCAAAAAAAAAAGCAGAAAGCTGGAAAACAATCTTCACAACCAGGAATTCTGATAAAGATCTCATTTCCAAAATATAAGGAGAATTGAATCAAATTTGTAAGGTCACAAGTCATTCTCCAATTGATAAATGGTTGAAGGATATGAATTGACAGTTTTCAAAAGAAGAAATTAAAGTTATATATAATCATATGACAAAATATTCCAAATCATTCTTGATTAGAGAAATGCAAATTAAAACAGCAATGAGGTATCACTTCATGCCTATCAGATTGAACAAGATGAGAAAAGGGGGAAATAATCAATGCTGGAGAGCTTGTGGAAGGATGGGACATTGATGAATTACTGGAGGAGTTGTAAGTAAAGCCAGTCTTTCTGGAGAGCAATCTGGAACTATACCCAAAGAGCAATAAAAATGTTCATTTCCTTTAACCCAGCAATTCCAATTCAAGGACTATATCCAGAAGAAGTCATAAAAATGGGAAAAAGTCCCACTTGTTCCAAAATATTCATAGCAGTTCTTTTTGTAGTGGTAAAGAATTGGAAATTGATTAGCTAAACAAGTTATTGTACATGAATACCTTAAGGAATGCAGGGTAGTAGTCTTCACAGGGTGTGGAGAGGGATCCCTTTGAAAACCATTAAAAAGGAAGAATGGCACCAGCCAATCACAAAACTGGAAGAGTTTTCCTAATCCCATTCCAGAGATTACAAATCCAACATTAGAAGAGACTAAGAGTTACCTAGAGATCTTGACCTAATGCAACTGAGTTTGCACAATTTGGTAATTGAATATTATCCCTCACACCCCCTGTGATAACTGGGGTTCATCAGCATATCATGCATCGTATGATGTGAGAGAGAATCATATTAGGGACATGTCATGGAATGAGTGGACCTCTTATATTGTAACTCAAACTCTGAGAGCCTATGAAAATCTAACAGGGAGGGCAAAGTTTCTGAAGACTGTATATATTACCTGTTATAATAACCCCACTTCATGCCTCATGCTAGGATTCATGAATAAAATCTACAATTTTCTTTCACTCTAGCAGGTTTTTCTTTCATTCATTTATAACAATTTGGGAGGTCATGCCCAGGATCTATAGAACCTACTTGAGGAAGCCCCAGAAGAGAATGGAGGAAGGAGTGCTCACAGCTTGATTTCAAGCCAGATCTCTGTTTCTTTTCTGGGGTTCCCTCAGTTGGATCTCTGAATGGGCCAGAAGCCCTCCCATTGATGGGGATAGTGATGGAAAATTGTAGAAATGACTCAGAAAGATAGAGAAACTTTGTTTCTTTTTACTTTTCAAGGCTTTGAAGTCCTCATTCTAGATAATTCCAGAGAAGGAAGATCCTAGATAAGAGGCCAAGGGGTGGAAAAAGGAACCTGGGTGGGGTGGAAGAGAAAGAGACCTCCCCCCATAAAATACCCAAGGAGAGTCCCTTGGGTAGAGAATTATCTAGTTGGTATGATAAGGATGCTGTCTGGAGTAAAGAGAAAAGTTTACCTTTAAACAAAGAGGAGGTGGAATATGCAGCATGCTGGATAATTGGGTATACTAAATTATTTCTAAGTAACTTAGACAGAGATAAGGAACATAGGTGGGATCCTCTAGCAATATTACCTCCACCCTACAGCCCATCCCCTGATTCTCAGTTACTCCCAGTTCTCAGACTGCCTAGAGAAGAGGAGACTAACAGTAGAACACTAGAGGAAAGGGTAAGTTTGGAGAAAGGAGAATAAGAAATATTTTCTACATTAAGGAAGGAGCTGGAACAATGCAAATGGCATATAGAGAATCTCTTTCTATTAACTGATCAATAGTCTTTGTCCTTGTTTCCATTACAAGAGTTGCCAATGGGAGGACAGAGAGGGGGAATAGGTTATATGAATGCCCCTTTAATTACATCAGAAGTCAGGGCATTCAAAAAGGAGATGAAATCAGTAGAGGATCCAATAGAAACATTTGACCAACTGGAATGATTCTTAGGGTCCAACATGGGGAAAATTAATGTCAATCTTAAATATTCTCTTCACAAGGGAAAGAAAGGGAGGAGTGGATGGAATGAATGTTTTAAATGTGGTAAAGAATGCCCTGAATTGGAGAAGGAGACATAGATCATACCCCTCATGACCTTTGAGGAAGAAGACTAGGAAACTAGGGGGCTCTTGTTTCTCAAGTGCAACCAAGAGCTCCTGAGAAACAAAGGGGCTGGGGACTCCAGAGAAATGTGTGTGTTTGTTCTATGTCCTGTCTTGTGCAAATGTCTGTGGAGAATTTAGAAGAAATTTAAGAGAAGAAAGAACATTTAAGGGAAAGATTGAGAAGTTATAGGAGGGAAGATTTCTTATCATTATGAGTGTCTGGGAAAGATCCTATGCTTTCTCCCTGGGTTGGAGGAAGGGTGTGGTAGGTTCAACTCTTGTTAAGAGTTGAACTCTAGACTGAGTCCACCTAAGTGCCCCACCCACACATGGAGAAGGGGTGGGGGGAGAAAGGAGACTTGAAGTAATTAGGCCTTAAAGGGAAAGAGACCCCTCCACAGGTGATATATGTGACTGGGAAAGTAAGAAAATATAAAATCTAGGGGGGTTTGGCCTGATTGATGACTCTCTTTGTTTTTAAAGTTTCTGAACTAGAGTTTTGGGAAGCACACTGAGGATTTGAGAGGGATACTTATATTGTAACATTCTGAAAACTTTGTTCAGAATGGGAGGAATTAAATAACCTAGATTGTTAAATTAGTTTGGGATTATAAACTATTTTAACACTATTGTAACTTGCAAGGAATTAAGTGGTTTGGGATTTTAAACTTTATTGTAACACCTTTGGGTTAAAGCAAAGTGGTATTTTGTTTTTGAGAAATACCTATGTTATCGGGATGTTTACTGATTTCTTTTGGGAAAAAGCTCTAATTGGTTTTAATGTTAAGCCTAATAATGCTAACAATTGTATTTTTTATTTTGCATAGAGCTTTTGGAATGTGAGTGCTGGATTCTCTGTACAATGTACTCTAAAGTTTTTGTCAAATTAAACTGTTGGGAAGTTTAGTTATAATTGATTGGAGTTTTAAATGTATCATATATATATATATACATGTATATATATATATATATATATATATATATATATGAGATTGGATTCTGAGAATCTGGGTAAAGAGAGAAAAGTATAAATATCATAGGATATTCATTTTGCTTTTGATCTAAGGAAATGAGATGTTTACATAAGAATCTTATGATTAATGTATATTAACAATGTATGTATAACTTTAAAGAAGTCAAGAATGATGAATTCTCTCTTGGTAACTGTAGAAAGCTGATATGGGGGGCTCTTACTGATTCTGTAAGATAAGTTATTGATGAATAAGATATATTTATCAGTTATGTGATATTCTTTTGTAACTACAAAGAAAATATATTTGCAATATTTAGTTATCCCTTGTGAATATTATTTAAATACTCTATTGTTAAAGCCTGGAATTTATATGTGATTGCTTTGAAGGGCAATAAGGGAAATAACAAAGAATGACCCTTTCTGGGATAGCTCTGTGGATTCATGAAAACTGTAATAATAGAAAGATTGATTTGTTCAATATAGTAATTTGTGTGTTACTCTTATTGCTGTTCTGTTATAGTGAAATCAATAACACATTAGAAATTTAAGGTTACATAAGATGGTCTAATGATTTTAAAGTATTCTGAAAAGTAATTCTTATGATGGGGGCAGCTGAGTGGTACAGTGGATGGAGCACCAGCCCTGGAGTCAGGAGATCTGAGTTCAGGTTGGGCCTATGACACTTGGCAATTATCTAGCTGTGTGACCTTGGGCAAGTCACTTAACCCCAATTGCCTTGACAAAATAAAAATAACTTTTTGTATGTTGAGGATGACTAGTGGCTAAACAAGTTTATGTATAGAAAGTTCTAGTTATATAAGTGAATTGGGAATATTTTGGATATGTATATATATTCCATTGCTGTAGCTGTTTGATTCAAAGTAAAAGCACTTTGTAATATGAGAAAGATAAACACAAGATAATTTGAGATTTTTCTGTGCAATCTCCTGGTTAAATGAGGTGTTTATTGTAAAATACAACGGGCTAGAAAAGATTTCTTTAGCCAAGGAGAATCTGATATGTCATCTTTATACAGAGATAGAGTAGATATGATTTTAGACAGAGGGATGTCTCTAATTAGAGGTAGGAGATGAGGCCTGTAGGGCCAGTCATAGTTAGAATACCTGATTTTAGACAAAGACCCAGGAAGGATACTCAGAGCTTTAGCTAGGGGTTTCATTAATTGGGACTCCATTAAGATTATAATTGGAATGTAGTGAATTTGTATTCACTGGAAGTTCTAATTAGGTAAAACAACTATTTTAGATCACAGGACTTTTAATCAATTTTCTCTTTTTAAGTCAGATACCAGGATAGTCAGCAAAAAAGGAAGTACAACTGTGTCAATGTCATGTTCTTGGAGCCAAGGAAGCCAATGGGCTAAAGATGTCAGGTGACAGGGATGAGCAAAGAGGTGCTTCTCAGTATGGCTGAGGTTGGACCTCTTTGACTTTATTTTCCCAAAATGACATTTGGATAATCTCTCACCTGGAAGAATAAATCTGGCCTTAGACAATTGACTTACCCACATGACCTCTGCCTGGACACTGACATTCAATACTTATAGCTATAAAGGAATTTTCCTTTAATGTCCTGGATTTTATAGTTAGTTACTAAGCAAAACAGAAAAAGAAGTTTTAGGTGAATTGAATCTAATAGCCAGAGATAAGTTAGGTGTCTGGCTCTGTCACCAGCTATCAGCTACATGTTAAAGTAGGAATTGTTTCCTGGATTTTTTTTTAGAAGGGATATTTAGATAAGGAGAAGAATGGAACATTTTTAGGCTAATTACAGTTTAAAAGTCTAGTTTAAGGAAAGGAATGTGAGTTAGATAAGTAAACCAGGGAAAGGAAAATTGGCAATATTTTGGGGAAAAAAATTCATTTTGGTTAAGGATGTTTGAGTCATTATTGTAATGAGAGCAAAGGTTAAGTTTGTTTTGTTTTAAGCCAGATGCTGGGTACTCTTAGAACAAAGAGGACTGTTGAATGTATATGTTACAAGCTTGAGTTGATGTAATAATTCTTATTGGGAGTTTGCTCATATAGTAATATACTAATGGAAGTTTATTGTGTTAAAAGTGAAGTATGTGTGTCAATATGGCAATAAGGCAAAATGTAAATCATAATAAGCTCCAGAATCTCATTGTTTTGTGATGGAAACATGTGTTTTGATCTGAATAAGATGTTAAGCAGGTTCTTTACCAAAAGACAAGGTCTCAACTAGTCACCAGAACTGGAGAGGACTTTTTTTGAAACCGATTCAGAAGATGCAGAAAGATATTGGCTGCCTCCAAGGGAGAAGAGAAGAAAAGCAAGGAGAGACACTGGACCAGTTCATCTCCACCATCTCTCACCTATGTATACATTGTTTATTTGTAACTTCCCTTTGATTCTGTAAGTGTGATACCCTTACTTATGCTCTTCTCCTTATGGAAAGGAGAAGGGGAGGCAGGGTGAAAATATTCTCCATTAAGAGAGAAAGAGGGAGATTATTGGGTGGCGTGATTATATCACATGAGTCTATATATCCTATCTAGGGAGAGTCTTATCTCTGAGGACAATCTACCTGACAGAAATCAATGCCCAGTCTTTTGTATGGCTAACTGTTGGACTTGTGGTAGTTCACAGCAGTTTGAGAATTGGCCTTGGGTGGCAGTATCCTGGGTCTGGCCTAGATTCTCAGGATCCTGCAGGATTCATGAATAAAATCTACAATTTTCTCTCACTCTAGCAGGTTTTTCTTTTATCCATTTATAACAAATACTATGGAATATTAATGTTCTATAAGAAACCATAAATGTGCAGGCTCTAGAGAAGCATGGAATTTCATGTTGAGTGAAGGCAGTAGAACCAAGAGAACAATGTACATGACTACATTGAGACGAACAACCTTGATGGATGCAGCTCCTCTCAGCAGTCTAGAGATCTAGGACAACTGTATTAGATTGGCTATGGACTATATTATTCCCATCCAGAGGAAGAAAAAAACAAAACAACCAAAGCACACACAAAAAATGCAGCCCTTCAGAATTTGATGAACACTTTTTAAAAATTATCTCTTTCCCTTAATCATAATTCCTCATACTGAAAATTATTAATCTGTAAACATATTTATCAAACTATGTATAAATAATGCTAACCTGACTGTTCATAGCTGAGGGGAAGGCTGTAGGAAGGGAAAGTGGAAGGAAATTTTAAAACTTAAAAATAAACATTTGCATTTGGATGAAAATAAATGAAGAAATTTAAAGGGGAAAAAAGAAAAAAAAATTAAAGGAATCAGAATTGGCCTTGAGGAGGCAAAGTTTTCACTCTTTGCAGATGATATGATGTTATTCTTAGAGAACCCGAGGAAATAATCTAAAAAATTATTTGAAACAATTAACAAATTCAGCAAAATAGCAGGATATAAAATAAACCCACATCAATCATCAGCATTTATATATATATATATATATATATATATATATATATATGAACAACGAAGACAAGAGCAAGAGATAGAAAAAGCAATTCCATTTAAAGTAACTGTAGACAACATTAAGTGCTTTGGAATGTAAAAAAAAAGAAAAAAGAAAAAATATGCTTGGGAAGTTACCTCTCAGGACAATGTCAAAAATGTATGAACACATTTGCAAAGCATATTTCACCTAAATAAAATCAGATCTAAATAATTGGGAAAATATCAATTACTCATGTTGAGTTCTAGCTAATATAATAAAAATGACAATTCTTCCTAATTAAATTACTCATTAAGTGTCATACCAATCAAACTACCAAATAATTAGTTTCCAAGCTGGAAAAAATAGTAGTGTAGCAAAATTCATCTGTAGCAATAAAAGGTCAAGAATAGCAAAGGAGCTGATGAAAAAGAAATGTAAATGATGTGGCCCTAGCTTTACCAGATCTAAAACTATACTAACATGATAGTCAACTAAACTGCCTGGTACTGGCTAAGTAATAGAGTAATGGATCAGTGCATTAGGATAGGTTTGAAAAACAAACAGTAGTAAATGAGCACAGTAATCTAGTTTGTCAAACTCAAAGACATAAGTTTCTGGGATAAGAACTCACTATCTGACAAAAATTCTTCGGAAAACTGGAAAATAGTTCAGTAAAAATTAAGCCCAGAACCATATCTCACACCCTTTACCAAAATACAGTCAAAATAAGGACAGGATTTAAACATGAAGGGTGACACCATAGATAAATTAATAGATCAAGAAATGCTATCAGTCTATAGAAAGCGGACAAATTTATGACCAAAGAACTCATAGAATACATTGTAAATTACAAAATCTATGATTTTGACTACAATATCCTTCTATATCTTCTGAATCGGTTTAAAAAAAAAGTCCTCTCCATTTCTGGCACTGACTAAATCAGTGCTGTCAAAATTAGAAGGAAAGCAGAAATCTTCACAACTGATAAAGGTCTCATTTCTAAAATTTAAAGAAAATTGCATCAAATTTATAAGGTTGTGAGTCATTCCCCAAATGACAATTGGTCAAAGGATATGAATTGACAGTTTTCCATTGAAGGAATTAAAGTTATTTATAATCATTTGAAAAAATGCTCCAAATCATCACTGATTAGAAAAATGCAAATTAAAACAACTATGAGATATCACCTCAGACCTGTC
Source organism: Macrotis lagotis (assembly GCF_037893015.1). Classification (NCBI taxonomy): domain Eukaryota; kingdom Metazoa; phylum Chordata; class Mammalia; order Peramelemorphia; family Peramelidae; genus Macrotis; species Macrotis lagotis. The sequence goes on from NC_133658.1 coordinate 137,086,032, forward strand.
AGATTGACTAAAATGAGAAAAAGAGAAAAGGATCAATATTGGAAAGGTTGTGGGAGGATTGGGACATTAATGCATTGCTGGTAGAATTGTGAACTGATCTAACCATTCTGCAGACCAATATAGAACTGTGCCCAAATAACAATAAAACTGTTCATTCCCTTTGCTCTGCAAGTCCAATTCTAGGCCTCTATCCAGAAGAAAGCATTAAAAAATGGGAAATGTCCCACATGTTCAAACTTTTATAATGGCAAAGCATTAGAAATTAAGGGGATGCCCATCAACTGGGGAATGGTTAAACACATTATAATATTTGAATATTATGGAATACTATTATTCTATAAAAAAACCCCCACAAATGGTTGGATTCTAGAAAGCAAGGAATGAATTATAGCATCTGATACTGAGCAAAGGGAGCAGAACCAAGGGAACATTGTACACATTATCAACAACATTGTAAGATGATCAATCTTTATGGGATACAATTCTTCTCAGCAGTTTGAGAACTAGGAAACACCTAGGAGACCTGCTATGGACAATGCTATCCCCATCCAGAGGAAGAAAAAGAAATAAAACAAAATAAAACAAAAAACTTTAAGAATCTGATGAATGCTACATATATTTAAAAAATAATTCTTATATATTCCTTTCCCTTAATCCTAATTCCTTATACTGAAAATTACTTATCACTAAACCTGTTTAACACAAATGTGTATGTACAATAGTAACCTGACTGTTCATTGCTGAGGGAAAGGGAGTGGGAAGGCAGGGTGTAAGGAATTTTTTTTCTTTTTTTTTTTTAAATATATTTTTTTAGGTTTTTGCAAGGCAAATGGAGTTAAGTGGCTTGCCCAAGGCCACACAGCTAGGTACTTATTGTCTGAGGATGGATTTGAACTCAGGTACTCCTGACTCCAGGGCTGATGCTCTATCCACTGTGCCACCTAGCTGTCCCAGAAGGAAATTTTTTAAATTAAATATATGCATATATATATCCATTTACATATGGATGAATGTTGAAAAAACTTTTTAACATGTATTTGGAAAAATAAAACATCAATACAAAAAGAAAATATTAACTTTAGCAAGATAGCAGGATATAAAATAAACCCATATAAAACATTAGCATTTCTATGTATATGCCCAATAAAGCCCAAGAGTAATAAATGGAAAGAGAAATCACATTTAATTATTATAGGATACTTAGGAATCTACCTCCCTAGATAAATCCAGAAACTCTATGAACACAATTACAAATACTTTTCACACAAATAAGGTCAGGTCTAAACAACTGGAAAGTTATCAATTGCTCATATTAGGCAGAGTTAACATAATAAAAATGACAATTCTACCCAAATTATATTGCTTATTCAGTACCCTCCAAATCAAATTACCAAACACTTATTTTACACAAGTAGAAAAAAATAGTAAAACAATTCATATGGAGCAATAAAATATCAAGAGTATCCAGGGAATTAGTGAAAAAGATACAATGAGAGGTGGCATAATTTTAGAAGTAAAACTAAACTATAAAGTGTCAATTATCAAAACTTCCTGGCATTGGTTAAGAAATAGAGTAATGGACTAGTGAATTAGAATGGGTATAATAAATACAATAAGTGTCTATAGTTTTCTATTGTTTGTCAAACCTAAAGATATTAGCTTCTGAGATAACTCATTTTTTGACAAAAACAGTGGAAAACTAGAAAATAGTATGGTAAAACCTTTTTATAGATCCCTGTGTTACATTCTTTACCAAATAAGGTCAAAATGGGTATAGAATTTGACATAAAGGATGATACCATAGATCAATTAAGAGATCAAGAAATATTCTATCTGTCTAATCTATGGAAAAGGGAAATTTATGTCCAAACCAGAAATATAGTACATTATAAATGCATATTGTTCATTGATTATATTAAATTTCAAAGTTTTTGAACTTAAAAAAACAAGAAGGAAAACAGAAAACTGGGAAACAATATTCACAGATATTCTTTCTGATAAAGGACTCATTTCTAAAATATATAGAGAATTACATCAAATTTATAATGTTGCAAGTCATTCCCCAATTGGGAAAATGATCAAAAGATAAGAAAAGTCAGTTATCAAATGAAGAAATTAAAACTATTTATAATCATATAAAAATGCTCCAAATCATAATTGATTAGAGCAATACAAATTAGGACAACTCTGAAGTGCCTTATACCTGGGTATATTGGGTAAGATGACTGAAAGAGAAAATAATCATTGTTGGAGATGTTTGGGAAATATTGGGACATTAATGTTCATGTAACTGTGTACTAATTCAACCATTCTGGAGAACAATGTGGAGAACCATGCTCAAAGAACAATAAAGCTGAACATATATGTTGACTTAGCAATACCAATACTAGACCTAAATACAAAAAAATATCATTAAAAATAGGAAAAATCCTATATGTCCAAAAATATTTATATAGTTCTTTTTGTAGTGACAAAGTTGATATTTGAGGGGATACCTATAATTAGGAAATGACTGAACAAGTTATGGTATATGAATGTTGTAGAGTATTTTTTCTCTATAAGAAAGCATGGATCATCTGAGTCTAGAGAAGCATGGGAAGAATTACATGAACTCATGCTGAGTGAATGGATCAGAACCAAGAGAACATTGTACACAATGGCACCAACATTGTAAGATGAACTACTATGGTGGATGCAGCTGTTCTCAGTAGTTCAGAGATCTACGGAGACCTGTTAAAGACAATAGGTTCACATCCACAACAAACAATTAAACAAAAACAACAAAAAAAAAAAACCCAGAGCATCTGAATAAGTATTATGTTCACTTTAAAAATTTTTTTCTGTTTGTCCTTCCTATCCCATGTTTCTTTCCTTTCCCTTAGTCCTAGTTCCTCATCCAGAAAGTAGCTAATATGCAAAAATGTTAAACACAAATGTACTATCAGAGTATTCATCATTCAGAGAAAGGTGATGGGAAGGGAGGGTGGTAGAAAAATATGTAAACTATAAATATGCAAGTGGATGAATGTTGAAAAACTTTCATAGCATGCAATTGGAAACATAAAAAAAATGCCAAAAAGAAATACAGTTTCCAAGATCCATAAGCAATATCAAATTACAATCATTTTATACCATACCCTCTTTTCCAGTGCCCTCTAAAGAAATATAATCCTTAGAGGTTAAACTATTTTTCAAAGTAAAATCACTTCATGATCCATTTTATACCCAAGTCCTCCCTGGACAATATTCAATCTTCATGAACTAAAGCATGAACCAAAGCATCATCACTTTCACTTTCAATGTATACTGGTTCCCTCTCTCTAAGTATGTTTCTCTTAACTATCCTAAGAAAAATGCAATTCTTTTTTTTAAGGTTTTTGCAAGGCAAATGGAGCTAAGTGGCTTGCTCAAGGTCACACAGCTAAGTAATTATTAAGTGTCTGAGGCCGGATTTGAATTTAGGTATTCCTGACTCCAGGGCCAGTGCTCTATCCACTGTGCCACCTAGCTGCCCAGAGAAATACAACTCTTAACAGTTACAAGTATTGTCTTCCTGTGAAAGTATATATACAGTTTTGTGTTATTGAGTAATATTTTTACTCTTTTTACCTTTTTGCATCTTTAACATATCTTGCAAGTGTTGTATCAAATTTTATGTGCAGTTCTGATCTTTTTTATCAGATAAGTTTGAAATTCTTCTATTTCATTGAAGTTTCATCTTTTCCTGTGAAAAAATATGCTGACTTTTGCAAGGTCATTGATTCTTAGTTGCAATCCAAGGTCCTTTGCCTTCCAGACTGTCATATTTTTTAACATTGAAGTTGACAGGATCCTGTCAAATCCTGTATAAATACATAAATTGCTTCTTTTTTGACTGCTTACAACAGTCATTAGCTGAAATTTTTGAAATTTGGCTACAATATTTTTTGGTGTTTTTATACTGGGATTTCTTTGTGGGAATGAAAAGCAGATTTTTTTTCATGGATTGTTTTGTCTTCTTGTTCTAGGATAATATCCTGATAGATATTTTTTATGCTTTTTTATGATCTCATGGCTTTTAGGTATACCAATAATTCATAAATTATCTCTCCTGGATCTATTTTTCCAGATCATTCATTTTTCAAAGATGCTCTTTGCATTTTCTTGTATTTTTCAGCCTTTTGTTTTTGATTAATGGAATTTTGGTGCCTTATACATTCACAAGAGTCCATTTCTTCAATTTTAATTTTTAGAGTTTTATTTTCCTCAGCTTTTGAGTTTCCTTTGTCAGATTATTAATTTTACTTTTAAATGAGTTGTTTTTCTTTTCTGATTGATTTAATTTTATTTTAAAGAATTGTCTTTCTTTTCCAGTTGGTCATTTTACTTTTAAAGTAGGTTTTCTTTTCCATTTGTTCATTTTTACTTTTAAAGGTATTGTTTTTGGGGATCTTCAAAGTGGTCTTTTTGGAGTTCAGGCCAATTCATAAACTCCTTTGAGACTTCATATGTGTGCATTTTGTCACTGCTTTCCTTTTCAGTAGTGGTACTTTTAATTGTCCCTACTATTAGCTATCTATGGTTTTAGTATGTTGGGGTTTGTTTGTTTTTTTTGGTTTGTTTTATTGCTCATTTTGATAGTTGAGCTCTGGTCCTGGGGCACAGGCAGTATAGACCCAAGTTTTTTGTGCTGGGCTTAGGATCTGGTCCCTGGTTTATGGCTTGCCTATTGTGTTGCCTAGGCAGTTCTTTGTTCCCTGAATTGGGGTAGCTCAACCTAATCCTGTCTGTTGACCAGAGTTTGCAGAGCTTGAATTTAATCTTTTGAGCTGGGATTGGAGCCCTCACTGCTAGCCTCCTGCCCTCTGGCTCTCTGAGTCTTGACCTGAATTGTACTGTGGCTAAAAGACTCCTGCTGACTTTTCAGCTCTCATACCTATATTGGGCTATGCTTCTCTTTTACCCAAGTGAGATAGATTTTTTTTTCAGAAGCTCCTCCATGATATCTTGAGTTGAGAACTTATTTCACATTATTTTTTGTGGGATCTTTAATTTTACAGTCTGTGTAGAGCTTTCATTTAATACTCTTTTTGTGAAAAAATTCCATTATTTATTCTTACTAGCCCTGGGCATCTCAGCAAATGATGATCTGCAAGGTCAGTTTGTGTTCTGATCTTTGACTTAAGGAGTGCAGTCTCTCTTTTTCTGATGAAAAACATTGTTACAACATGAGACTTTGTTTCCTATGAGAAAGGAACATAGGGCGAAAGCAACTCCCTCTGACATTCTCTCCCAGAGTAAAGTTGAATCTACTTCTGCTCCTGGGACTCTTTGCTTTTTATGGGGTCTGTCAGGCTGTTTCATTTTTGACTGACTTAAGTGACAACATTATTCTTTTTTTATTATTAGAAACAGCTAAAGTGTCAAATCTTTTTCATTATTTTTTCATAAGTTCCAGGATTTAGCCTTGTTTTTCTGCTGCAGCCTTTGATGTTAAAATAACATTTACCCCGAAGCTTTCATCAAATTTTCAGAACCTCTTTATTATTTTTAACCCATTGCCATTGGCATCTCCTCCAGTAGACCATGCAAAGGCTATTCCAACATGGGGCACAAATTTTACAGATTCATCTGCCCCATTACTTCCTTTAAAAAAATGTGGAATTTTGTAGACTCTGTGGAAGGGAGAAGGACCAGTTAATTTTGTCTCTGACACTTAAAAAAGAAACTCTTTTAGTCTGCAGTTCTTTCAGGCAGACCCCTATGGCCCTAATCAGAAGAATAAAAAGTAGGCAAAGTTTATTTTTCATGTTCTCCTATCTCAATTTCCCTTATCCTCTAAGTGCCCATTGTATTCTTGGTGCCTCCAGATTGCTAAAAAGCTGAGTTCAGAGCCTCATCACTTTTCACTTGAACTCTTCTAATAGCCTCCCAATTGGTCTTTCTGCTTCTAATCTCTCACTTTTCTATCCATCCTCCATCCAACTGCCAAATTAATATTCCAGAGGCACAGGTCTGAACTCTCCAGCTCAATACCTTACTGTGATTTCACTTTAATGATAGGATCAAAGCAAAACAAAGAAAAACAAAACAATTAAATAAAATAAAACATTTTTAGCCTGTTATTAAGGCATGCCACAATTTGACTCACATTCTGTTTTATAATGATGTCTTACATGTTCCAGTCCAAGTGAAATACTAGTCATACCATGCACTTAAAATTCATCTTCTGCCTCCATGCATCCATATACAATGCTCTGCTTTCAACCCTGTTTTCATATGGGGGTTGAACAGGAAAACTCTTGATCATTTCGATAAGTTCCTCAATTGATATGATGATTGGGATTTTGGTTGGAGAAATCTAAATGTGGATACTTCCTTTATGCAGAGTGTTTGTCCAAAGGTATATATTTTTGTTAGTAGTTCACTTTTCTCTGTGGTGCAGAAAATTAGATCGACAGATGAACTAACTCTTTTTCCATTGCCCTCAAAGGTAGATGCACTGGTACAAAACAGAGTTGTATTCTGGGTTGGGAGAAAGGAAGAGAAATCTATGCATACTTATCATCTCATTCCTTAAAGTTACTAGAAATAATTTTCTTGGGAAAATAAAAAAAAGCAAACAAAACATGGGAGTTCCATATGGATTGCATAAAACCTTGGAGAAAAGATTTTTCTAAGAGTAGACTTTCCCCACATGAATAATCAAATGATGATACAATGAGAATTTCCTGGAAGAAGCACACATAACAAGACAAGACTTTTATTTGCCTATTATTTCTAACTAATACCCTAAAATTTAGGAGTTTTCAAATTTAGAAGTTTGAGAATTTATCTTCTAGAGGAAATAGGACACACAGTCAAATTCCAAGTGATTCTTGAAGTTAGAAAAAAAGTTGTCTGCACAGTTCCTAAGCAAGATTTTAATTTCAGACCTAAGTCATTGAGTTATTCAGAACATATAGAAAGACCATACAGAAAGGAAATTTTTTGTTTAGCTCTCTTAAAGTAGGTTTGCTTTCTTGAGGAGTTGGGGATGGGGGTATGGTGACCAGAAAGTAGAGAATTTAAACTACGGCAGGAGAGAATGTGAGTCTTAGGGAGATGTAGCAATGTCTCAATGACAACCTTCAAATTTAATTTTCTTTCCAAGGAAGTTAAGAGCCTTAGATATTCTTCTCTGTTTTGGGTTTCTGTGAGTATTTTGTGCAATTTTCATTTTAATGGGATGAAATAAAATCTCTCCCATTTATATATCCATAGCTGCCTTGACTTCTTGTATGGGAAAAAAAAGGACTGTATTTTCCACATTTGGGGAAACCTAAATATGAGTCATATATAAAGTACATTTTGAACTTTGCTACTTTTTTTCTGGAGTAATTCAGTTACAGAACAAAGAACCAAATAGAAAATGGTAAGCCCTTTGGTAAATCCACAGGACTTTTGTCTATGTGACCCATAAGATTTATGCGGTCTTGGGTCACGGGTTTCACATTTTTATAAATAAGAGCTATACCAGGGGTGTTTAATGTTTAACAATTGCCTCTGAAATATAAACACACTTTAAGGTTGATTTGCAGTATTAGCATTTTTTCCATTTTTCTTTAAATCATAACAATTAACAAAAGAGTAAATCAAGTTTTGCTCTGTATTGTTTGCTAATTTCTGAGGTATAAATGTATAAATTCACCCTGAATATTTAATAATTGGCATACTTTTCCTGATGGAGCCCATAAAAGACTTTACCCTCGAGTCACAGTTCAGTGTCTCTGTCTGCTGGATGTAACATCTTCGTTTCCAAATTATCCTATCCCAAAATGAGTTCCTTTTAACCCCCCCCCCAAAAAAACTTGTTCTTTTCCTAACTTCTATTTCTATTAATGGTATCATATATTGTAAGTCATTCAGATTCATGTCCCAAGTTACCCTTTATTCTTTCTTCATACTGCATCTAATAATCATTCATATATTTTGTTGGTTATTATTTAACTATTTCCAATTTTGTCCAACTCTTTGGAACCATATTGGGCATTTTCTTAGCAAAGATACTATAATGGTTTGCTATTTTCTTCTCCAGCTCATTCTGATGAAGAACTGAGGCAAACAAGGTTAATGACAGTTAATAAGTGTCTGAGACCTGATTTGAACTCAGGAACATGAATCTATGTCACCTTGCTGTCATTTGTTGATTATAAATTTAAAATCGCTCTTGTATTTGTTCACTACAGTGCTTTCTACTTGTGAGCACCCTAGTTTAGTCCCTCCTTCTTCTCACCTATTGCTGCCATAATAGACTCTTAACTGGTCTAGAGCAATCCATTCTTGAGTGCTTTCTACTACCCTCTTTTTTTCATGTCAATTTCCTTCCAAATTTGTTTAAAGTCAAAGTCTAAATAGTTAATCCTAGTTTTGAATATGATCACTCCTCAGGCTGACTTTCTCATTGTATCTCAAAAATATGCTTTGGGTTCTATATTCTAGTCAAACATAATGACTTTCATTATCTCTGGGAACTTCCTTACCTTTCCTTATTTTTCAGTTTTCCAAATGACACAGATTGTCAGTGGAAGTCCCTCTTTTCTTTCAAAGTCCCTCCCAAATGCTATGTATTCCATGAAGATCTATGTGATTCTCTCTCCTTATCCACTCACTGACCACTGTAGGTGAAAAATCATCTCTACCTCTTCAAATTTCATACAACATTTTGCCTGGGACATTCCTATAAATGTTGCCACATTCTGCAAAATGTCATTGTTCTGAGTATTTCCAGCCAAAAAGGTGAAGAGAAGACAGGTACTGTGCTAAGGAATCCTGATCTTTCCTCATGTATAATACGAAAAAAATCTCTTAACAGAAATTCAATCAACAAAACCCAGAAAAAGAAGCTAGGAGAAGAACATTTATCTCACTCGAGGTTTTTCTTCAGGGATCCTAGGTGAGCTGGGGGCTCAAGCTCAAGCTCAAGCGTGGGCAGCAGAGCTCCTTCAACTGTGGATAGGGAGAGTAATTACCTGGCCCCAGGACATAGCCCAGATTGTTCAAGGATAAAAGTGTCCAGCAGCACTCCCCTACCCCCTCCAAGCCAAGGGAAAGGGTCTCAAGTTAAGGTCACAGACACTTTAGAGAAAGCAATCAGCACCTGCTACTGGCCTGTGTACTTGGAGATATTAAACTTAGTGAGTAAAGCTCCTGGTGATCTCAACACCAAACTTTTGTGAACCAGCCCTTGCCCCAAAACAAGATCTCAGGAAAATAAAAAAAAGACCAGAGGAAAGGGGGGGGGTGTCCATAGAAAATTACCTGGAAATTAAAGACCCTAACTCAGAGAGATCTAGAACTTCTGAGGAGAATATGATTTGATCTCCAGACCAGAAAGAATTCCTTGAAGAAATCAGGAAGTAGTTTAAAAATCAATTGGAAAATTTGGGAGAGAAAATTAACAACTTGCAACAAGAAAACAATCCTTGGAAAATACCTTTGGAGAAAAGTAAAAAGAAAATAATTCTCTCAAAACCTCAACTGGTCAAATGGAAAGCTCTTTCAAAAATAGAATTGACCAATTAGAAAAGGAGTTGCAAGAGGTAAATGAAGAAAATTCTTCTCTTAAAAAAAGAATGGAGTCTGCAGAAACTAATGACTTCAAAAGACAATAAGAATCTATTAAACAAAAACAAAAATAAAAAAAGAAGAAAATATAAAATACCTCATCAGCAAAACCATTGCCCTCAAAAATAGAACAAGGAGAGACAACCAAAGAATCACTGGGATTCCTGAAAATATTGAAGAGGGAACAAAAAAAAAAGCCTGGGCTTAATCTTACAGGATTTAGTGATGGAAAATTGCCCTGATATCATGGAACAAGAGGGCAAAATAGTTATAGAAAGAATACATCAATCCCCTCCAGAAAGGGATCCCAAAATGAAAATGCCTAACAATATTGTGGCCAAATTCCAGAATTATCAGTTAAAGGAGAAAATCCTGCAAGCAACCAGAAAGAAAAAAAAATTTAAATATCAAGGAGCCACATTAAGGATTACACAAACACTGGTTGCATCAACATTAAGGGATTGAATGACCTGGAATGTGATATTCTGAAAAGCAAGGGAGCTTGGAATGCAGCCAAGAATTCACTGTCTGGCAAAAGTGATCCATCTTGTTCAGGGGAAAAGAAGAAATAGGGGACTTCCAATTTTTTGTGATGAAAAGGTCAGAAGCTTAATAGATAATTTGGACTTCAAACAGAAGATCCAAGAGACATATGAAAAGGTTAAAAAAGGGGGATAAAGAAAAAAACTGCTATCCAACAAGATGAAACTGGCTAGATTCTTACCTTGGAGAAAGACTCTAGTAACTCTTGAGAATGGTAAATCTATTAGAGAGAATATACTTAGCCTGAAGTGATGGACATTCATGAATTTTCTGTGACTCAGAATGATTTAAAAACAATACCTTCTTAAAAAGGAGGACAGTAAAGAGATGGAGGATGGAAGAGATTGAATGGGGTAAATCTCATCACATTAAGAGGTACAAAAGACCTATTGCAATAGAGGGGAAGAAGGGAGGTGAGAACCACCTGAATCTTATTCCCATCAGAGTGGCTTAAAGTTAACATGCATGCACTCAATTAAGTTAAGAAACTTATCTTACCTTTCAAGTATTAAAAGAGGGAAAGGGGAGGGGGGGAATAAAAGGGGGAACTAAAAGAAGGATAGGAAGGAGGAAGGGACAAAGTGAAAGGGGAAAGAAAGGGGAGGGGGTTGATATAGGGACCAAACACTTTGAAGGTGGTGGAATACAGAAACAAAATACTGGGGAATATGGATAAAGAGGGGAAGGGGGAAAAACACAAATAGAGGGAAGATAGAATGGAGGACAATAAAGAGTTAGTAATTATAACTTTGAATCTAGATGGAATGAACTCTCCCTTAAAATGTAAGTGATTAGCAGAGTGGATTAAAAACCAGAATCCCACAAAATGCTGCTTACAAGTAACTCTTTTGAAACATATATGTATGTATATGTATGTGTATATATATATATATATATATATATATATATGTATATATTAAAGGTAAAATGTTGGAGCAAAATATATTTTGCTTCAGCTAAAATGCAAAAAGTGGGATACAAAATAGATATTGACAAAAGAGATAAGGAAGGAAATTATATCCTCCTAAAAGGTACCATAGACAATTAGTAATTTCAATATTAAAATATGTATGCACCAAATGGTATGGCATTCAAATTCTTAGAGGAGAAATTGAAGTAGTTACAGGAAGACATAGACAGCAAAATTCTACTAGTGGGAGACCTCAACCTCCCACTCTCAGATTTAGATAAATCTAACAATAAAATAAACAAGACGGAAGTTAAGAAGGTAAATAGAATGTTAGAAAACTTAGACATGATAGACCTATGGAGGAAATTGAATAGAGATAGAAAAGAATACACTTCTTTTTTTTCCTGCAGTGCATGGCACTTACATAAAAAGTGACCATGTAATAATCAATTTCAGGAAGGCAGAAATAGTGAATACATCTGTCTCAGATTATAATGCAATAAAGATCACATGCAATATAGATCCATGGAGATATAGACCCTAAACTAATTGGAAACTGAATAATCACATTTTAAAGAATGAGTGGATCAAGTAACAAATTATAGAATTAATTATTTCATCCTAGATAATGACAATAATGAAACAGCATATCAAAACTTATGGGATACAGCCAAGGAAGCTGTCAGGGGATACAGTATATCATTAAATGCTTACATGAACAAATTAGAGAAAGAGGAAATCAATGAAGTAAACATGGTACTCAAAACAATAGAGAAAGAACAAATTAAAACCCCCAACTAAATACTAAATTAGAAATTCTAACAATTAAAGGAGAAATAAATAAAATCCAAAACAAGAAAACTGTTGAATTAATAAATAAAATCAAGAGTTGGCTTTATGAAAAAATCAATAAAATTGATAAACCTCTGGTTTGATTAAAAAAGTGAAAGAAGAAAACTAAATTGTTAGGATCATAAATGAAAAAATGTAAACTCACCACCAATGAGTAGGAAATTGAAATAATAATTTGGAATTATTTTGTCCAAGTCTATGCCAATAAATTGGATAATTTAAATGAAATGGATGAATATTTACAACACATAAGTTGCCCAGGTTAAATGAAGAGGAAATTAAATACCTAAACAACCCTATATCAGAAAAAGAATCTTAACCAGACATCATTATCACACTCCCTAAGAAAAAAATCTCCAAGCTCAGATGGATTCACAAGTGAATTCTATGAAACATTTAAGGAAAATTGGGTCTAATTCTATATAAACTCTTTGGAAAAAGAAGAAAGATGGAATTCTGCTTAACTCTTTCTGTGACACCAATATGGTGCTGATACCTAAACTAGGATGAGTCAAAACAGAGAAAGAAAATTACAGACCTATCTCCCTGATGAATTTAGATGCAAAAATCTTAAAAATCTTAAAATCTTAGTAAAACAATTACAACAAATTATTGCTTATTATCAATGATAATTCTTTATGCCCAAGTAGGACTTATCCCAGGATTGAAGGTTCGGTTCAATATTAGGAAAACTTTTCATATGATTATATCAATAGATGCTGAAAAACTTTTTGACGCAGTACAGCACCCATTCCTACTAAAAACACTAGAGAGCATAGGAATAGATGGATTGTTCATTAAGATAATAGGTAGTATCTATCTGAAACCATCAACAGATTTTGTATGTAATGAAGATAGGCTCGAGGCATTCCCAGCAAGGTCAGGGCTGAAAAAAGGATGCCCTATATCACCACTACTATCCAATATTGTATTAGAAATGCTAGCTTCAGCATAAGAGAAGAAAAAGAAATTGAAGGAAATAAATTGGGAAGGAAGAGACAAAACTCTCACTCTTTGTAGATGACTGGTATACCTAGAGAATCCCAAGAAATCATCTCAAAAACTACTAGAAATAATTAGCAACTTTAGCAAAGTATCAGGATATAAAATAATCCCTCATAAATCCTCAACATTTCTATATGTGACTAGCAAGGTGCAGCAGAACAAGCTAGAAAGAGAAATCCTATTTACAGGAACCTCAGACAATATAAAATACTTGGGAGTCTACCTGCCAAGACAGACTCAGAAACTTTTTGAAAACATTACAAAACACTTCTCACACAAATAAAATCAGATTTAAATAACTTGACAAACATTAACTGCTCATGGATAGTTCAAGCTAATATAATAAAAATGACAATTAAATTAAACTACTTGTTTAGTGCCCTACCGATCAAAATTACAACAAAAAATTACTTTCATGAGTTTGAAAAAAAATTGTAAGTAAATTCTTATGGAGAAATGAAAAGTAATGAATTTCCAGTGATTTAATTTAAAAAGTGCAAAGAAGGTGGCTTAGTCCTACCAGATTTAAAATTATTTTATACAGCATCAGTCATCAAAACTGTCTGGTAATAGCTAAGAAATAGAGTGGTGGAGTGGAATAGTCTATGTGCAATAGCAGGAAATGATTATAGTAATCTGTTGTTTGATAAACTCAAAGAGTCCAGCCATTGGATAAAAATTCTCTCTTTGATAAAAACTGTTTGGAAAATTGGAAGTTATTATGGAAGGAACTTGGATTGCTCTATACCAAGATGAGATGATAATGGATACAGGATTTAGACATAAAAAACAATATTAGCAAACTAGGAGATCAAGGAATAGTTTACTTGTGAGATCTATGGAAAGGAAAGCAGTTTATGACCAAGGAAGAGATGGTGAACATCATTAAAAACAAACTAGATAATTGTGATTACATTAAATTAAAAGGCTTTTGCACAGACAAAACCACTGTAACCAAGATCAAAAGAAATGTAGTAAATTGGGAAACAATTTTTACAACTAGTATTTCTGACAAAGGACTCATTTCTAAAATATATAGAGAAAGGAGACAAATTTAAAAAAATTCCCTAATTGAAAAATGGTCAAAGGATATGAAAAGGAAATTTACAGATGAGGAAATCAAAGTGATCCAGTCATATGAACAATTGCTCTAAATCACTACTTATTAGAGAAATATACACATTAAAGAATCTCTGAGGTACCACCTCACAACTCTCAGACTGGCCAATATGACCAGAAAGGACAATGATCAATGTTGGAAGGGATACGGGAAATATGGGACACTAATACATTGTTGGTGGAGCTGTCAACTCATTCAATTTTTCTGGAGAGCAATTTGGAATTACACTCAAAAGGCAACAAAATGTGCATACCCTTTGATCCAGCAATACCACTACTGGTATCAAAGATATTATGAAAAAAGGTAAAAGCATCATTTGTACAAAATTATTCATAGCAGCCCTGTTTGTAGTTGTAAAGAATTGTAAATTGAGTAAATGTCCTTCAGTTGGGGAGTGGCTTAATAAACTGCAGTATATGTATTTGATAGAACACTATTGTTCCATTAGAAACCAGGAATGATGGGAATTCAGGGAAGCCTAAAAGGATTTGCCTTAATTGATGCTGAATGTGATGAGTAGAATCAGAAAAACCTTGTCCACCCTAACAGCAATATGGTAGTCATCATCCACCTTAATGAACTTGATCATTCCATCACTGCAACAATCAGACACAATATTGGGTTATCTGAGGTGGAGAATAACACTTGTATCTAGAGAAAGAATTGTGGAGTTTGAACAAAGACCAAAGACTATTAAAAAACAAAGCAACATTATCTCATTATGTAATTTTGCTATCTCTTATAAAGTTTTTTTTTCTTTAAGGATGATTTCTCTTTTATCACATTCAACTGAAATCAATGTATACCATGGAAACAATATGAAGACTAACAGACTTCCTTCTGTGGGGGGTGGGGTGGGGGAAGGGAACAAGATTAGGATAAAAATGTAAAATTTATTATAAATAAATACTTTTTAAAAATGTCTGTTCTTTCTTTGTGTGTTTCATTCTTGACAGCACCCTGCACCTTCTTTGAAAGCAGAGAATCTGTAATATGTATTAGTGTATCCAAAATACAGCATGGTTACATTTCCATTTGCAGAAGTGAATATTTGTTGAATTGAATTAGAGCTTCCATATGATATTTACATTCAGTTCTTTAAAGGAAAAAAGTCTAATTGGTAGGATTTCAAGCAGTGTGTTAAAGGGACTCATTTTAGTTAATTTGGCATAAGTAGCAGTTAAAAATCTACTCTAGTTCTGGGAAGTATCATCATATATCAACTTGGAAATGAACATTTTTACATGGTACCTCTTAGTCAAGGAGTCTAAAATGCCATGAAACATAATCAGGAAAGGCATCTGTAATGTAATAGAAAGAGCTAGTATGGGAAGGCATAACCACTCCATTTCTGCCCTTAACTAGCTTTATTACCTTAGTCAAGTTGTTTTCTGGTCTCACTTAAAAATAGAGTGCTGAGTTACATAATGTTGAAGGACCTTTTAAGCTCTGACATTCTTTTACTCTGTAAAGAAGGGTCGTTCTAACAGTGATTAAACCTTGTTCCTAGAGTACTAGATTAAAAATGGAAACTGTTTCAGAGAAGTCTACCTAAAATGTTACCTAATTTAATGGATATTTTTTCTTCTTTTCTCATTCTCCCTGACTCTCCTCTCTCATTCTCTCTTTCTTTCACTTTCTTTTGCTCTTGTTTTTACCCTGTCTTTAAAATTAAATCCTTCCCAGGAGATCTATTACAAAAATGGTATAACCAGGACATGAGGTAATAGTCAAAGTGAAATGGATGGAGATGTCCCAAAATAAGAAAAACTCTGAAATAGTCCTTTTTTTATGTTGCCTCATGGTGCAATGAGTGTGGGAGCTATGAAGTGATCAGACAGTAAATTTAAGGCCAATAAAAAGGAGACACTTCCCAGGGTGTGTAACTGTATTGCAAGAGCTGCTGACACTGAAGGTCAAGAAATTAAATACTAGAGTTGGATTTACACCAGAGTCAGAGGAGTTTTACAGCCAATACAACATTTATTGGTATGCTAAGATAAAGTTAATCAACTCCAGAGCTTCTTGGTTGGGGAAGAAAAAAATTGCATTTAAAGATTTAGAAAGAAATTTCTTTCAGAGTGTGAATGTGTACATGGGAATGCACTCATATACACATACATAATAAATTTAACTTAGGTTTTTTTTTTTTGCTTGTTTGTTTGTTTTCTTCATCTCTAGATGTTATTGGAAGTTCAGACCAGATTTGTTGAACCAATGGCCTGTCAAGAAAACAAGATGTTGGCCTGGACTAATATGTTTTTATTTGGAGCACAATTCTAGCATTTTTTTTGCAATGTTTTCTGGCAAGACTAAATCAGAATTTCCTCTGATACATTAAGAGAAAAGAAGACCCAGGAAAAAGTATGTCCTTATCTATACCTAGCTTTTCACCACTCTAGAAATAGAGTTGGAGCCACAATATTGACTGCTCTATTTCTTGTTGTGGGGGATAAGATGGGCAATGTGGAGAGACCCCAACTTTCATGTTTCTCAAGTGAGCCACAAAATCAAAAATAATAAGAATAAAATCCAGAGAAATCCTTCTGCTAAAGCATAATAATAATAACAAAATAGAAATAATAATTATTAAACAATAATTTAAAAATCCAATGTCCTTCACTTGAAAATAGAACATCGTAGAGATCTTCTAATAAAACACCTTCATTTTACTGATTGGGGAAGCTGTGGATTAGGAGATAATGTGACATGACAAGGCCATGTATCTAATGCCAGAATCTCAGTCTTCTGTCCTCTTTTTTATTAGATTGTGACTTCCTTGAGGGTAAGGATTGACTTTTACCTTTCTTTGTAACTACAGTACTTAACACAGAAACTGGAACATAAATGTTTAATGATTGGCTATATGCACTGTTTTTCTGAGGTATAGCACTATCTCTTGGGGGTACAGTCTCATTCAATGGCTTGTGTATATGACATTTGTTTTTATACTTATCAAGTAGTCCTAAATACTTAACAACTGATTATTCAATATTGCATTACCCTGAAGGACCAGTGTGAGGAGGGCCAGGCTATTGTTATCTCAGGGAACTGATGATAATTGCAATGCATACTGATGTAGTTTCTCTGCAACTTATAATCATAGAGAGATACCTGAGAGTACACAGAGGAAAGGAACTTGCCTGAGGTGATACCTGCCATAGGGGTCCAGGGGTGAAACTCCAATTCTTCTTCCTCACTCCACTATAATATATTGTGTAGTATAATTATCTATCTTCATTTTACAGAAGAATATATTGATATTAAATTACTTCCTACGGCCACACATTTAATAAGTCATAGGATTCAAACTCAGACCTTGGGATCTTATTACAAGAACTCTCCCTAATAAATCACTCTGACTTCTTCAGTAAGGCTGCCATCCAGAAAAGCTTTTCAAGGTAAGATTTTTCAGTTCCTGCTAGTATTAGAATGGGCATTTGTGTTTTAGTAAACATGAAGAATTATCTTTTAAAAGCTCCCATATTAAAGAAGAATAAATATTAAACTCTAATATGATCTGGAAATAATTGATTGTGATCTCAGTCAGTTGAGATGTAGATATTAACCTTCTGGAAGTTCCCAAGAATTCTGTGAAATATAATGTAAATCTGTAATCTTAAATCAGGGATGTGGGGTGAAGGGAGGAAGTCTCCTTTGAAATCACAAAAATTAAAAAATAATGATAAAATAAAATACATATTAATATTTTCTCACTGACCTGGTCATCTATGCAATTTCTGCATTGTTCCAGTCATTTTCATAGACAAAATGGCTACATTTTTGTATTTTAACCTCGAGTAGCAAGGTGAGGCAGCAATGAGCTGTGTCTCACTTCAGATTGTACAATCCCTTACACACTTTTTTGAATGTATACACTAAGTATTGCCTGTTGGTTTTTCCTTTGTATGGCAACAGTCTAATGTTTGTAAATCCTTTTATGCTCATTTTCCATATTCTAGATGATGCGTCGAATATATATAAGATATTTAGTATTTCTTGTCTTGATTTTATCCACCCCAAACCACTGGGTGAGGCTGTCAGTCTGTCTGCCTCACTGAAGGGGATATGCATGAGCTACATCTATTAAGTTCATACTAAACAAATTCTGATTCTATATTGTTCCTGCCTCCCCAGTCATGAACTTACTTGTCACTTCTTGGAAAGTATCATTTTTGTTCAAAAGGGTATAAGATGGCTAGCTTGAACTGGAAGCCAATGTGCATACATTATCTGATTTGTCTGAATTAACCTTTCACCTGTTTTCCCACATGATAGCTTATTTCCACATTCTGTCATTTTACAGACCATTCCCTATGCCTAGGATTCCTACTCTATTCCCTGCCTCTTATAAATTAATTTCTTCAAGGCTCACTTATTTTTCCTGAGGCCTCTCCTGACTCACCCAACTGCTAAGGGCTTCTCCAAAATTTATACCGTATTTATATGTTTTATACAAATTATACGTATACTTTTATTAGCATTAGGTATCCATGTTGACTCCTTAAAGAGAAAGACTTCTTTCCATTTTCCTTCCTTCCATTTTCATTCCTTCCTTCCATTTTCCTTCCTTCCATTTTCCTTCCTTCCTTCCATTTTCCTTCCTTCCTTCCTTCCTTCCTTCCTTCCTTCCTTCCTTCCTTCCTTCCTTCCTTCCTTCCTTCCTTCCTTCCTTCCTTCCTTCCTTCCTTCCTTCTTTCTCTCTTTATTTCTCTCTTTCTTTCTCTCTTTCTTCCTCCCTCCCTCCCTCCCTTCCTTCCCTCCCTCCCTCCCTCCCTCCCTCCCTCCTTCCTTCCTTCCTTCCTTCCTTCCTTCCTTCCTTCCTTCCTTCCTTCCTTCCTTCCTTCCTCCCTTCCTCCCTTCCTTCTCTCTTTATTTCTCTCTCTTTTCTTTTTCTTTCTTTCTTTTTCTTTCTTTCTTTCTTTCTTTCTTTCTTTCTTTCTTCCTTCCTTCCTTCCTTCCTTCCTTCCTTCCTTCCTTCCTTCTTTCTCTCTTTCTTTCTCTCCCTTTCTTTCTCTCTTTCTTTCTTTCTCTTTCTTTCTCTCTTTCTTCCTTCCTTCCTTCATTTCTTTCTTTCTTTCTTTCTTTCTTTCTTTCTTTCTTTCTTTCTTTCTTTCTTTCTTTCTTTCTTTTTCTTTCTTCATCCTAGTGACTAGCATAGTGCCTGTTATTTTGGCATGTAATAAATATTTTTGATTGTCTGAAGGAGGATGTATCAAATTATAACAAAATTGACCAAAAAACCAAAATGATATTATTAGGCCTATTATTGCTCTCTCAGTAGAACTGTGAATTCACCCAAACTCTTCTGAAAATCAGTTTAAAACAGTTTCTCAAAAAGATTCTAAAAAATATATAGCCTTTGATCTATGATTACCATTCTTATGCCCCTATGCTTACCTCCCTCAAAAAATTAAAAAAGAGGAGAAAATATTTATGTGAAAAATATTTATTGCAACTCTTTTAGAGGTGGTAAAAAAACTAGTTAGGAAAAGACTAAACAAATTATGGCATATAAATGCAATGGAATACTATTGTACTATAAGTAATGATGAAAATAATTTAGATTCTGTGACATGGATGTACAGAAATAGTAGTGATTTTCCTGAAAATAGGTTTGCCAGAGTTGTATGACTGAAATCCTCCTAGTGGATAGAATCAAATTCAACCATGACCATTTTCTGGGACATTATAGTGATCAATGTGTGCAGTTTCAATTTTTGGTATTGTGATCAATGAATCACCTCACATTTCAATTCAATAAAACGTGCTTACTATGTGCAAATCACTGGAAATATAAAACTAAAATCAAGTAGTTTCAATGTCTCTGATTTGTTTTTTTAGGTTTTTGCAAGGCAAATGGGGTTAAGTGGCTTTCCCAAGGCCACACAGCTAGGTAATTATTAAGTGTTTGAGACCAGATTTGAACCCAGGTACTCCTGAATCCAGGGCCAGTGCTTTGTCCACTGCGCCACCTAGCCACCCCCAGTGTCTCTGATCTTAAGGAAACTACAGTTTGCCTTTTAGATACATATACATTTAACCATTAGGAAAAGCATCTAGGCATCACTCTGCTCCTAATCAACAAGAATGGTATGAAACTGAATATCCCATACTTCTTAGAGTAAACCTTTCTTTCATGTCCTCTTCAGGGTAGAGTCTACTAATATCTAATGGTTATTCTCTTACATAATATAACCCAAAGACTTCCTTTTGCTTCTGGAATCATATAAAAAAACTATAATAAATACCATAATAATTATTTAGCTTTTATAGTTTCTCATAGTTTTCTTCCAATATATCTTTTCAGACTCTTTAAACATTACCTCCAACTCTGACTCTTTATTTATTTTTTTAATTTATTTATTTTATTTTTATTTATTTCAGGCAATGTAGTCAAGTGACTTGCTCAAGGTCAAATAGCTAGGCAATTATTAAGTGTCTGAGGTTGCATTTGAACTCACATCTTCCAGACTCCAGGATTGGTGCTCTATCCTCTGTGTCACCTAGCTATCCCTATGGTCTTCTGTCTATTCCTCCATCTTTCTTTCCTTGACATTACACTACCTAGAATATACTCCTTTTTCAACTCTATTTTATAGAATCTTTCTCTCCCTTCAAAACAGTTTAAGTTACTTGAAAACTTTCCTGTTGCCTAGAGTGGCTTATGCTCTCTATGTCAAACTCAGTCAGTTCAGTTCAGTCCTATACAATTTTTCATGATCACATTTTGAGTTTTCTTGGCAAGATACTGGAATTGTTTGCTATTTCCTTCTCTAGCTCATTTTACAGATGAAGAGCTATAAGCATTAAATGATTTTCCCAAGTTAGCAAGTGAATGAGGCTAGATTTGAAATAACAAAGATAAGTGTTCTTGACTTCAGGGCTGTTGATCTATTCACTGCACCACCTGGCTGCCCACCCAATCTACCTACTATATAATGACTTTTTATTGATTTCTATTAATTTTTTATATTTATTCTATATATAATTTTATATTGTTGTCTCCCCCACTAGAATATAAGTAACTTTCAAGTAGAGATTGTTTCATTCATAATATTTGCATATCAAGTGTCTAAAACAGAGATCATTAATCAATGATTTTTGAATGATTGATCTGTAATTAGAGATAAGTTCACCTAGTCAGAATTTTTCTTGAGCGCTACCTTTGGAAAATCTCACCTCTTCCCTGAAATTTCTATGATCTTGCACATGACCTTGTTATAATGTAACTAATTCATTAAAACGATGGATAGGCATGCCCAAAAACTATATATATAAAGATTTTAATTTTAGCATTGGAATAATAAAATCAAGGAACAATATGTAATAAAAACATCTATTAACTCTGTATGCACCCTTTTTCCTCAGCAATTCTTATATAAGAAGTCATTGTTTCTCTAAACTCAGGAGTTCTAAAGAAAGCACAGTTTGAGTTTATTTGGTTCTCCTTCCCTCCCCTAACACAGCTATGGTGTGTGGACAAAGGAAATGTAGACAATATAGTTAGGTTTGCAACTGTTGTTTGATTTAAATATTCAACAGAGCTTAGTAAACAATTAAAGGAAGGCCCTGTCTTAGAAAAGGGCAGAGTTTAGGATTTTGTTACATTCATAGGAAAAACAGAAATTTCCAAGAATTCTGATTTAGCTATCCTTTTGCTGACAGGGGAGCTTTGATTGCTTTGTGCAATAGTTAGTTCATGGCAATGAAGGGTTAGTGGACCCCATCACCTGGGTCTGACAATAAATCTGTCACCACCATACTTCCTTGCTATTTATCTAACCTGGAGTACAATACTTCTTTCTAGTAGAAAGCTATTTTATAGGGTTGTAAGGAACAAATGAGATAATATTTGCAAAACCCATGAAAAACTTGTGATCAATATTAATATTATTGCTGCTAATGCTGTTGTTGTTATTATTATTATTGTAATTATTACTCCCTCTTGTTGGCTATCCAGGTGGCACAATGGATAGAGCTCTGTGCCTCTAGTCAGGAAGACCCAAGTTCAAATTTAACCTGAGGCATCTATTAGCTGTTACACTCTCAGTAAATCACCTTGCCTTGGTCGGCTTCACTTTATAAGAGCATCTATATCCAAGGGTTTTTAATTAGGATAAAATGAAAAATATCTGTAAAGTGCTTTGCAAACCTTAAAACATTATCTATCTTTGATTTTTTTCTTCTCCTTTTCATTATTTTTTGCAGCCCAAGCAGTAAGTAGAGAAGTAGTAGGATTAAATACCAAGAAAGTCACTGTACAGTGTGTGTAAAAAGTGATTTCAGGAGGGAGAGATCAGTAACACTCAGATGAATTAGGCAATAAGCTTATATAGAAACTGATATCCATTCTTCAAAAGAAGTTGACTATGCTCAAGATCTGAAAGTGAGAAGAGAATATATTCCAGATGTGAATACATCTTGTTTGAAGGCATGCTTTTGGGTGAAGAACGACTACATATAAGGAACTATTAGTAGGTTTGTCTAACTGGGAAAGAGAATTTATTAAGGGAATAATATGAAATAATTTGAATAGGCTATCAGCCTTTGTTCTCTTTAATATTTTAAATTCTGAACCCAAACCTTCATGAGTTTAAACAAGTTGATAAGAAAATTTTTTTGCCTAGACTTTGATAGGGAGTCTAATGAATATTCCACACTTTGTTTTACTAATACATATATTAGAGACAGATATTGAATATGAACTAGAAGAAAATGCACTGAGTTGTATTGGAATGTAATTTATTAAAGTAAAGGGTTAGGAGTGGCTAGGTGGCACAGTGGATAGAATACCGGCCCTGGAGTCAGGAGTACTTCAGTTCAAATCTGGCCTCAGACACTTAGTAATTACCTAGCTGTGTGGCCTTGTGCAAGCCACTTAACCCCATTGCCTTGTAAAAAAAATAAAGTAAAGGGTTAAATTTCATTTGTAAAATTTCATCTAATTGGAAAACTATAATTTAGAAAATAATTGAAGGTGACCTTATGTCAGCAGAAGAAACTCTGTTGAGAATGAATGGGCTATATAGTATTGCATCAGTGATGTTATTATAAGAAGATTATAAAATATAGCATGTTAGAAAACAGGTGTTGACAAAACAAGGAAGATTATTAATGTAATGAGGACAAGAGATAACAGATGGACAGCATGAGAGTGTCACCAGTATCCACTAATGATAAAGACTACAAAAAGGCCTCCAATCTGTTAGAGGATTTATGGAAGGGCATTGAGAAGAACTACAATGGATGAGAAGGAACAGATAAATTGCTAAATGTACCTTCAGAGAAGTTATAATAGATAAGATCACAAATTCATGGAAGAGTTGACAGGCCATTGTCAAAGGGAAACTCCTATTAGCTGCATCTATTTTTTTTTTACTTTCTCAAAACTGGATCCTGAGTTAGCTAGGAGTTCTGTGGTAGCAACTCTTTCTTCTGACTCTTGATGCACCTGGTCTGCTTTATCTGACTTCTGACATAATTTCTAGCATATTGATAAAGTGGATCAATAGTCTATCAATAGCAGTCAAATTTATTGAGGAGTCATTTTAGAGGGAATTTAGGTGGCATAGGGGATAGAGCACTGGTCCTGGAGTCAGGAGGACCTGAGTTCAATTCCAGCCTCAGGCACCTAGCAATTACCTAGCTGTGTGACCTTGGACAAGCCACTTAACCCTATTGCCTTGTAAAAACCAACAAAAAACAAAGAAAAGTCATTTTAAAAGTTTTATTATAGATAGTCTTCTTGAGAAGGACTGTCATTCTGCTGGAAAATGTCTGGATACAGTTTTTTAAAATATACCCTTATTACACCAGTCCTACCAGGTCACTCAATGGAGGCAAAAATAAGCAAGCTAGTTTAACTCTAGCACAAGTCAGTCAATAAATCAATCAGCAGGTATTTATCAGACTTACTATGTGCTAGGCCTTGAGAATATAAAGAAAGGCACTGGAAAGTCATTCTATGAGTTCATAGGTGTGGGCTAGAAGATAGGTATATCTAGCTTTCAATGAATTTTTGCTGATTTACTGTGATAACTTTCTCTTTGAAGTGTTAATACATTACATTATTTATGATCTGTTCTATAATTTTGTCAAGATTTGACAACCAGTTCAACAAATTCATAATCTAGGGATATCAAAATAAAATATATATATCCTTGCGTCTCAAAGTGACTTAGAAAACTGCTAATTAACATTATCTATGTTGCTTTACATTATTGTTTTTTACAGTTTCTTTTTTATCTTAATAGATTTTTTCCCAATTATATGTAGAGATAATTTTCAACATACATTTTTGTAAATTTTTCTCCCTCCTTTCTTTAACCACCCCCTTCTCTCAAGACAGCAAGCAATTTGATATAGTTTTGTAGTTTCCTATTGCATTTTAATCTGGGTTGGCCAGATTAAAGTCTCTCTCTCTCTCTCTCTCTCTCCCTCTATCTATCTATCTCTATCTCTCTGTTTGTGTGGTGTGTGTGTGTATGTGTGTGTGTGTGTGTGTGTGTGTGTGTGTGTGTGTGTGTGTGTTTGTGTGTATGTGTGTGTTTGGGCCTTTGTGGGACAGTATGTCCTAAGTTGTATATCTCTGCTCTAACCTTGTGTTTATGCTTTGAAGTGTGGAACACTCATTAATCTTCAATTTTCAGTCATCCCTTCAGATATTTTATATCTTAGAGTTTCCATTATATATTCACAGATTTTATTAAAGACATTGTTTTATTTCCTTAGAGTTTAATTCATTCAGACCAGTTGCCTTTAATTCTTTGCTATCTGCTTCTAGCTCTTGGGGCTTCAGATTCTTCTTTAGCAATAACTGTTCTGCCATCTCAGCCTCCAGATCATTCTCTTTTAGAATATGAAAGACAAAGAATAGATCTCAAATCCTCCCTATCATCCTTTAACTTTATTTCATTTCCTCTAATCAATAAGGAATAGGCTCTTTGATCTTTGAACTGGAAGGCACTTTCCAATTTTTGGATGAGGAAACAGAAGACAGAAGAAGTTAAGGAACCTTTCCAAAACTCACAGGTTTTGAGCAATGATACTAGGATTGGAACTCACATTTTCTCATTCCAAATCTAATGTTTTATATTCTAATGCAACTATTATTCTACTTTGGATTCTAAAAGTCTATGTAGCTTTCATTCAAATCATTTTGTTTTAACTTTTATTATTTGATATTATTCTTTTTAAATATACTTTAAAATTAAAAATGTAATAGCCTCAATAAAACAAATATATAATTAATCATAAATTTAATTATGAGTTTCATACTATATTATTTAGACCATATTAAAATAAAATTTGTATGGGTATTACTATCATATTTATACTTAAGTAAAATAACAACATATTGCATAATATATTATTTTTTCTATATACCTACATAATCTCTGCTTATAATATTTTAAAATTTTATTCCTAGAATTCCTTTTTTAAATATACAGTTGAAGGTCTAAGCCCCTCACTGGCTATATATTCTTTTGACTTTTATCTTTTAAAAAATCTGAGTTGCTTGGATAATTTTATTTTTTTGGTAGTCATACCAGTGTCTTTCAAAGTGTTTCTCTTTTTTTTCTCATCAGGATAATTTGCTCTCAAGTATTGTCTGTTTCATTTTTATTTAAAGAAATTTTATTCATATCAGTATTTGATTGGTCAAAAAAACAAGACCAATCATCTCTCACTTTTTGGTAGCAACATAACTTGGAAAGCCTAACTTTGGAGATTTAAATGCAGAGGTACCAAAGGATGGACTCATATCAGATTAAAATACAATAAAAAAGTATACACAACATAGATATTAATTTGTGATTTTCTGGTCAATATACTCTGCTGAGATCTGTTTCTAATTGAACTTGATGCCACTTCTAACAAGTGAAATAGGACACTGGATATGTTGGTTGTTGTTCAGTTGTTTCAGTTATTTCTGATCCTTTATGACTCAATTTGGGGTTTTCTTGGCAAAGATGCTGACATGGGTGGCAACTTCCTTCTCTATAACATTTCACAGATGAAGAAACTGAGGTAAATGGCATTAAGTGATTTGCTCAAGGTCAAACAGCTATTAAGTATCTGAGGTCAAGTTTGAACTCAGGAAAATGAGTCTTTGTTACTCCAAGTTTGTCACTCTATTCATTGCACCAAAGGGTACAAATTTAATATCTATATGACTTTAGGAAATCAGTCCATCAAAAACAAAGCACCTACATTGTGTTAGGTGTTATGTTAAGCAACTAGAACAGGATGTTAGAAGCAAAACAACCCAACTTTCAGATATCTTACATTCAAATGTGGAACCATTTTGGGAGTGGTGTGATAAACAGAATTTTCTAGTGACTCTTATTCAGCCCCACCCTACTACTAAACTCCTTTTCTAGATAAATTTCCCATTATAAATATTGTCTTTCTACTCAAGGGAGTTAAAATATTACAAAATTTTCTATGGTTTTATTATTAGTCACAAGGCAAAAGACATTATTCTGGAAAAACATAGTTTTTATCTTTTCCTCTATCCTTTCTTGAGGTGTTTCTCCCTTCAGACACTTCACCTTCTTTCAACTATATACATAACAAGTACAAATTGTAAAGAAACAGACTATCCTATGCCCAGAGGAAATTCCATAGATTCCACTGGGGGGGGGGGGTGTTACAAAAAAGAAAAGAAATACAAATTTTTTTGCCTTGTATTTTGTAATTTGAGATTAAATCTTGGCAAGCACAATCTTTGGCTGAACATAACTTGAGCCTAATAAGGCTTAAGTTTCTCTTTTAATGTCTTCATCCCACTTTTCATGGAGAATTTCTTTGCCTTCAATTCTACTCTTAGAACTGCTTATGGCTTCTTAGGGTCTCCTTTTTTTCAACTAGGAATTGGATTCCTCCTCAAACTGGGATCCTAACTAGACTCAATTAATTGAACTTAACCTCTAATTGTTATAGTCATCTTTTAAGAAACACTCACGAACAGAGCTAATTATTTATTTCTTGGTCAATGTCCAATATGTTTCTGCTTCAATCAAAAAATAATGTAATAGTGTAACTTCATTTTTATTGTAATTATAAGACCTTGTTATTATGAGCACTTAATGGGATTAGATTCTGTGCTTTGGTCAAAATTCTACAATAACAATGAATAAAAATATATATATATATATTAAAACAAACATATAGACATATAGCAGTTTGGGGAGTTCACTGAAACCTCAAGAGATCAGAAAAAACTTCATTTAGAATATGGCACTTCAACCAAGTGTTCAAAAAATTTCAAGAGATTTCAAGATGCATAAGTGAGGAGGAAGTCCATTACAGGTATAGAACCTAGCTGTATAAATATCCCAGTAGGATAAAAGCAGCAAAGATAGGGAGATCAGAGATGGAGGATGGTGTGTGTATGTGGAACAAGGATTAAACTGATATGGATAGATTCCAGAGTGCAAGGATGGGGTAATGTGTATAGGAAAGCTGGAGAGGTAAAAGAGTCAGATTGTCAAGATTGTGTAATATCAGACAAAAACAGTAAGAAGCTACTAGAGCTTATTAACCATAGAGGATATGTGATTAGAACTTCAGTTAAAAAAGAATACATTGGAAAGTGTGTGAGTGGATTCTAGTGAAGAAAAATTTAAATCAAGAAGATGATTGCTTTAGTAAAGAAGAAAATCGATATGGGCCTGAACTAGGGTGGTGGTTGTGTGAGAGTGTGATGGTTGTGTGGGAAATTGAATGCAGGTAGAAGCAGGAAGATTTACCAAATAAGTGAATTTCTAGAGTCAATAAGAATTAGATATAAAAATTAGTATGAGATATGAATCTGGATAACTGGAAGTATGGTGTTTACAAATATGAATTTATGGATATTCAGAAGAAAGAGAAAGATAATGATTTATATCTTGAATATTTTAACTACTGTCTACAAAACATCCTGTTGGAAATGTCTAATGAGTAGTTTGTGATGTATGAATGAAACTCAGTAGAGAAACTAGGAATGAATGTATAGTTCTAGGAGTCATTTGCATAAGATGGTAATTGAACCCCTGGGAGCTATCAGGTCACTAAGTAATGTAGTGTAGAGGAAAAAGAAAAGATGGTATTGGATATACTCAGAGTTAGTGGGCAAGCTTTGTAAAATGAATGAGCAAAGAGGACTGAGAAATATGAGTTGTAAAGCTAGGAGAACCAAGAGAAAAAAAAGTTAATTCACTTACTTTCTCTGGGACTCATTTTCTTAATCTGTAAAATAAGATGTTTAGGCTATATGATCTCTAAGGTGATTTCTGGCTCTAATTCCATGACCTTATGACAGTCCTAGATCACTCACTACTGTTGAGTTTTGAACAAATCACTTAAGGATCAATTGGTTTCATTATCTGCAAAATGGGGACAATGATAGTTCTGCTAACTATCCTAGAGGTATGTTTGGTCCAGCATATATACAAGGATGCTATATATAACCTAACAGAAATGAGAATTATTAAAATCTTGCACTAAATCATTGATTTGCTTTGAACACATCCATTTGAACCACAGTGTTGACAGAAGTAGCTCTTTGAGGATAATGTCAGAGGGCATAGAGAAATGATGGTAGTTGATACTTATGCTGACCTTTCTTATTCCATATTAATCATTTCAATGTAAAAAACAAGCAAATATAAAAGCAGCCAAAGGGTTTGATGGAACAGAGGGTGAAATTGGTTGAAAACTTTTAATATATAGCTGTCTGTTTTTGTTTTTAAGATCCCCTTCTCTTTTATTGTCTCTCTCATTGCCATGAATGAGGAAAAATGGTGATTACCTCATCTGTTTTCTTTTTCCTAAAATAAAGCTAAAATCAGGCCATTCATGTTCCTCCAAAAATGTTTTATGATTGGTCCAGGTATCAAGAAACATGTTAATCTAGCCCAGCCAATGCTGATCCCTTCTAACAGAGTAGAGCCTGGTAGCTTTTCAATTTCCTAAGGCAGTTATCTTCCCAATGGGCAAGCCTGGTTTGGCTTGCAAACAAACAAAAGTGAGACTCTTTTGAGTAGTTTGTTTAGGCTTTTGCTAGGGCACAAGAGTCTAGGCCTCAGAGAGGATTCAAAATCCAGGTCACATGTGTTGGGAACTAGAATAAACTAGAATAAAGAAAATGATTGCATTTTAGATATGTTTATAGATTTTTTTCCTTGAAATAGCTTTCAAGGGAAGAAGGCACAGGAAATTTGGTGAAAAAGAAGCTTTCTTATTTATTGCTCCTGGATAGATCCTTGGATATATGCTGGACCAAAGTTATCTAATAACAAGACCCTTGGTTTTATCAAAGAAACAGAGCTATGATAAAGCACGTCATACTCAATACCACTTCATTTTAATTAAACAAAAACATATTTTTGCATCTATGCTAATGATTATTTAATTTATATATTAGTTCATTATTTCCTTATAATCAGGCAAAGAAAAATTTAACATGAATTTTTTTAAATATTGAGTTCCAAATTCTCTCCTTCCATCCTACCCCTTTCTTACCAATTGAGAAGGCAAACAATATGATATAAATTATGCAAGTGAAGTCAAGTAAAATATTTATATGTGATCCCATGTTGCAAAAACACACAATACAAAACAAGAAAAACAAAGTTAAAAAAATTTGTTTCAATCTTCATTCAGAATTCATCAGTTCTGTCTGGATGTGGACCGCATTATTTTACAGAATCATTTTGAACCCTCAGTAGTTCTACATTGTCTACACAAGAAAGAAAGGACTCTGAGGGGTTTTCTATAAAGAATGATATGATTTAAGAGCAGCACTGGGAAGATTACTTGGTCAATAGTTTAAGGATATTCTGGAAGCAAGACAAACTAGTGGGAAGCTATTGCATTAGAATAAGTGAGAAGAAACCCATCTCAACTACAGGCTAATCATGGAGTGCCAATTTCCTGTTGCAAGTAGGTGGAAAAATTTCAATGAAAGCTAAAATGTCCTGCTTCCAGGGTACATTATTATTAACAGATAATTTTTAGAGATGTAGTAGAGAATGTAAAGATATTTATTGCAACTTCCTCTTTTGATAAAAATTAAATTTAAAGGGGAAATATATTCCCCTCAATCAAGTTTGTTAGAGTAGGTGGTAGATTTGACATGAATAATAATCACTCTGACTGACACATACTGACTGTGTGACCTTCAACAAGTCATTTCCTCATGCTCTAGGAAACTCACCAAGGCTCTATGCCCCCAAAGAAAATGTCAGTTTGCAATGGTAGGGAATTCCTCATCTAGAGCTCCATACACCAATGAAATCACAGGTCTGACTCTTATTTCTGTCCCAGTTCATTTTCACTATACAGATGACAAAGGTCTTTTCTCAGAAACCACTGAAATTAGTAGGAAAAAGTATTACTATTACCTTGTTTCAGATGTGGAAACTGAGGATCAGATTGGTGAAGTGACTTGGCCAAGTAAAAGAACCAGGATTTAGATCTGGAACTTTCAACTTCATTTTCTTTATTACAAGTTAATAATTTCAGGAGCAAACAGAATTCCCATGGAGAAAATATCCTCTACCAATATAGAGCAGCCCCTACATTATAACTCATATCCTTAGAGGGTTGCTTGGGGATGTTAACAAGTTAGGGGACTTTCCCAGGGTCATAGTCATTACATGTCAGAATCAGGACTTAGAACTTAGAACTCAGAACTTAGATTGTTCTGACTCCAAGACCAGCTCCTCATCTTCTATATCATTTTGCTTTTTAAAGCTCTTACAAGTTTAGAAAGTGCTTACCTCAAAATCACAATGAGAAAGTGCAAATATCATTTCTCTTTGATCGATATGGAAACTGAGATTCCAATTGGTAAAATTATTTGCAAAGGGTATTTACTGAAAATTTAAATAGCAATTCATTCTGATTTTTGAATTTATGGTTTGCTTTACTTCAAATTCCCTCTAGTTGACAAAAATTATCCCATTTTTTTGTTTCTCATTTCTGTTATGGACATAAAAATCATCTTGTAATGTTTTTCAATTCAAGTATCTGACTGTTCTTTACCCTTACATTCTAGATTTGGGAAATATTTTAAGAAGCAGCAAATATTCTGCATAAAGGGTTAGAACAGAGGATCATTCAAACATATACTCAGACACTCCTATCTGCCTCCATCATTTCATCTATGAAACATTTCCCTCTCAGGATTATCTTGAGAATCAAATAAAAATATTTTTAAAGTACCTTATAAACCATAAAGCACTCTATCAATGAGAGCAATTAGAGAGGAATTGTAACCTGCTTTTTAGCAGGAGAGATAGGACTGGATGCCAAAACTCTTATTTCACTATCATGTACCCTTTTCACTATGAAAAGAACATAGTAGGTGCTCTGTAAATGCTGATGACAGCAATGATAATGATGGGAGAATATATAACCAGCTGGGAAAAGATCTCACTTCAAAATATACACACAGACCCACAGATGCTCCAAACCTCAGCATTCACTTTATCCTCCCAAAATAGAAATGATCGCACATATAATCATTAAGGCATACAAAAGATATGATCCATTTAGTACACATGCCGGGGGAGGTTGGGGTTTTTGGGGGAGGTGCATAGCAAAAATTCTAAAATATCAGGAAATGACAGCAATTTCCACTTTAACCTCTTCAGCTCTGGTTGCTAAGTTACCATGACATACCACGGTGTTTGCAAGGCAGATTTTTGGTCTTGGGCCTGACAGTTTGATTAATCCTCCTGGATGCAAAATCTGCACATTGAATGTTTAAAAATTATGTTCAACACACACAGAGCACCCCTTTATTGTCTATGATTTATACAATGTATTTTATAATTAAACTGACACAGATGTAGGTGGAATTCTGAAGTCATTAGCCAGCTTCAGGGAGAAGAAGTGCTTTACTGTTTGACACTCCTCAAAGAACTGACATTTAAGAACACACATTCTTCTCCTTCCTGAGAGCAGGCATCTTTCCCCCCCAAAAGTATACTTAACCCTGAACTCTTTGCTGTACAGGTGTGGATAAACAGGACAAGTGTTGCATAACTATTTGTCACTTCTTTCCTTCCTCCTCAACATCTGATTCTTGGTGTGATGGAGTTCAAAGGTGCCCGTATATATTGTTGCAAGTCTGCCAACAGGCACCTTCCCTGTCAGCTATGGCTGTACAAAGAGATATCAGTGTCTGATTCTCATCCAGGCTTAGTTTCTCATTTTAGAATCATGTACTGGATAGAAGTCAGAGCAGGGAGTCAAAAAGCCTTGTACTAAGAGACAAAGGATCTGGGCTGGAATTTTGACTTTCACATGTATTGATTAATCTGTATGTTATTTTTTTAAAGAAAAATTTTACTTATTTTGCATTTTACAATTCTTTTCTCCGATTCTTGCATCCCTCCCCACCCCCCACAGAAGGCATTCTGTTAGTCTTTACATTGTTTACAGGGTATATATTGATCGAAGTTGAATGTGATGAGAGAGAAATCATATCCTTAAGGAAGAAAAAAATGTATAAGAGATAGCAAAACTACATAATAAGATAACAATTTTCCCCCCAAAATTGAAGGTAATAGTCTTTTGTCTTTGTTCAAACTCCACAATTCTTTCTCTGGATACACATGATATTCTCCATCGCAGACAGCCCAAAATTGTCCCTGGTTGTTGCACTGATGGAATGAGCAAGTTCATCAAGGTTGATCATCACTCCCATGTTGCTGTTAGGCTGCACAATGTTTTTCTGATTCTGCTCATCTTACTCAGCATCAGTTCATGCAAATCCTTCCATGCTTCCTTGAATTCCCATCCATCCTGGTTTCTAATAGAACAATAGTGTTCCATGACACACATATACCACAATTTGTCAAGCCATTCTCCAGTTGAAAAACATTCACTTAATTTCCAATTCTTTGCTACCACAAATAGGGCTGCTATGAATATTTTTGTACAAGTGATGTTTTTACCACTTTTCATCATCTTTTCAGGGTATAGACCCAGTATTGCTGAATCAAAGGGTATGCACATTTTCGTTGCCCTTTGGGTGTAATTCCAAATTGCTCTCCAGAAAGATTGGATGAGTTCACAACAACACCAATAATTCATTAGTGTCCCAGATTTCCCACATCCCTTCCAACATTGATCATTGTGATTTCAGGTCATATTTGTCAGTCTGAGAGGTGTGAAGTGGTACCTCAGAGATGCTTTAATTTGTGTTTTTCCTCTAATAAGTAGTGATTTAGAGCATTTTTTCATATGACTATGAATAGCTTTGATTTCCTCATCTGTAAATTGCCTTTCCATATCCTTTAAACATTTGTCAACTGGGGAATGGATTTTTTTTGAAAATTTAACTAAGTTCTCTCTATATATTTTAGAAATGAGTCCTTTGTCAGAAATACTGGTTGTAAAAATTGTTTCCCAATTTACTATATTTCTTTTGATCTTGGTTACAGTGGTTTTGTCTGTGCGAAAGCTTTTTAATTTAATGTAATCACAATTATCTAGTTTGTTTTTCATGATGTTCTCCATCTCTTCCTTAGTCATAAACTGTTTCCCTTTCCATCAGTCTGACAGGTATACTACTCCTTGATCTTCTAGTTTGCTTATGATATTTTTTTATGTCTAAATTCTATATCCATTTGGATATTATCTTGGTATATGGTGTGAGGTGTTGGTCTAATCTAAGTTTCTTCCATACTAATTTCCAATTTTCCCAACACCTTTTATTGAAGAGAGAGTCTTTATTCCAATAGTTGGACTCTTTGGGTTTATCAGACATTAGATTACTAAATTCATTTCTTGCTATTGCACCTAATCTATTTCACAGATCCATCATTCTGTTTCTTAGCCAATACCAGACAGTTTTGATGACTGATGCTTTAGATCTGGTCCGGCTAAGTCACTTTCTTTTGAACTTTTTTCATTGAATCCCTGGAAATTCTTAACTTTTTATTTCTCAATATGAATTTATTTACAATTTTTTCAAACTCATTAGAGTAAATTTTTGGAATTTTGATTGGTAGGGAACTAAGAACGTAGTTTAATTTTGGTAGAGTTGTCATTTTTATCATTTTAGCTTGGCCTATCCATGAGCAGTTGATGGTTTCAGATAGATACTGCTTATTATTCTAAGGAACAATCTTTTTATTTCTATGTTCTCTAGTGTTTTTAGTAAGAATGGGTGCTGTATTTTGTCAAAAAGCTTTTTCAGCTTCTATTGATATAATCATATGATTCCCAATAGGTTTATTATTGATATAATTAAATATACAAACAGTTTTCTTAATATTGAACCATCCCTGCATTCCTGGGATAAATCCTACTGGGGCATAATGAATTATCCTAGTGATACCTTTTTGTAATCATTTTGTTAAGATTTTGCTTAAGATTTTTGCATCTATATTCATCAGGGAGATAGTCTATAATTTTCTTTCTCTGTTTTAACTCTTCTTGGTTTCAGTATCAGCACCATTTTGGTGTCATAGAAAGAGTTAGGCAGAGTTCTGGCTTCTTCTATTTTTCTAAAGAGTTTACATAGAATTGGAAACAATTGTTCCTTAAATGTTTGATAGAATTCATTTGTGAATCCATCTGGCCCTGGAGGTTTTGTCTTAGGGAGTTCAGTAGTGGCTTGTTAAATATCTTTGTTCTGAGATAAGGTTATTTAGGTTTTTAATTTCCTCTTCATTTAATCCGGGCAATTTATATTTTTGTAAATATTTATCAATTTCACTTAGATTGTCAAATTTGTTGGCATAGAGCTGGGCAAAATTATTCTGAATTATTACTTTAATTCATCCTCATTGTGGGTGAGTTCACCTTTTTTCATTTGTGATACTAGCAATTTGGTTTTCTTCTTTTGTTTTAATCAAATTGACCAGAGGTTTATCAATTTTATTGTTTTTTTCATAAAACTAACTATTGATTTTATTAGTCCAATAATTTTCTTGCTTTCGATTTTATTAATTTCTCCTTTAATTTTTAGAATTTCTAATTTGATATTTAATTGTGTTTTTTTAATATTCTTTCTCCAATTTTTTAGTTGTATGTTTAGTTCATTGATTTCTTCTTTCTCTAATTTATTCATGTAAGCTTTTAAAGATATAATATATCCCCTGACAGCTGCCTTGAATGTATCCCATAGGTTTTGGTATGTTGTTTCATTATTGTCATTATCTAGAATGAAATGATTAATTCTTTCTACAGTTTTTTGCTTGATCCACTAATTCTTTAAAATGAGGTTATTTAGATTCCAATTAGTTCTGGGTCTATATCTCCATGGTCCAATATTGCATATGACTTTTATTGCATTGTGATCTAAGCAAAATATATTTACTATTTCTGTCTTTCTGTAATTCATCATTAGGTTTTTATGCCCTAGTACATGGTCAATTTTTGTGTAAATGTCATGTACTGCAGAAAAATGTATATTCCTTTCTATCCCCATCCAGTTTCCTCCATAGGTCTATCATATCTAGATTTTTTAACAATTTATTCACTTCCTTAACTTCCTTCTTGCTTATTTTATGATTTGATTTATTTAGATCAGAGAGAGGGAGGTTGAGATCTCCAAATAGTAGAGTTTTGCTGTCTATGTCTTTCTGTAGTTCTTTCAACTTCTACTCTAAGAATTTGGATGCTATACCATTTGGTGCATATATATATATATATATATATATATATATATATATATATATATCTATATATTTAGTATTGAAATTTCTTTATTGTCTTTGGAACCTTTTAGGAGGATATAGTTTCCTTCTTTATCACTTTTAAAGCTATCTAATTTTTGCAGCTGCTTTATCTAAGATAAGGATTGCCACCCCTGCTTTTCTTCATTTCACCTGAAGCAAAATATATTTTGCTCCAACCTTTTACTTTTACTCTATATCTAACTCTCTGCTTCAAATGAGTTTCTTATAAGCAGCATATTGTAGGACTCTGCTTTTAATCCATTCTGCTATTCACTTACATTTTCAGGGGGAGTTCATCCCATTCACATACATATGCTCTCTTCCCTCTGTTTGTCTTTTTCCCCCTTTTCCCCTTTATCCATATTCCCTAGTATTTTGTTTCTGAATACTTCCACCTTCAGTGTGTTTGCCCTCCTTTATCAACCCCTCCCCTTTCTTTCCCCTTTCCCTTTTCCCCTTCTTCCCTCCCTTCTTTTTGTTAGTTCCCCTTTTTCTACCTCTCCCCATCCCCCTTCCCCTTTTCCTCTTTTAATACTTGAAAGGTAAGATAAGTTTCTTTACTTAACTGAGTGTAAGTTGACTTTAAGCCAAATCTGATGAGATGAAAATTCAAATGGTTTTCACCTCCTCCCTTCTTACCTTCTATTGCAATAGGTCTTTTGTACCTCTTAATGTAATGAGATTTATTCCATTCAAAGTCCTCCATCCTCCAGGTTCCTTATTATTCCCCTTTTTAAGGAGGTATTGTTTTTAAATCATTCTATCTCAGTCACAGAAAAGTCATGAATGTCCATCACTTCTGGCTAAGTATATTCTCTTTAATAGAATTACCATTCTCAAGAGTTATTAGAGTCTTTCTCCCACATAGGGATATAGTCAGTTTCATCTTAGAGGATAACAGTCTCATGGATGTCAGAGTGATCATCACTTCTAGCTAATTCTCTCTAATAGATGTACAATTCTTATGTGTTATGAGAATCTGTCTCTAAGTGGGGATTTAGCCAGTTTATCTTATTGGATGGCAGTTATTTTCTTTACTCCCCTTTTCTTTTACCTTTTCATGTGTCTCTTGAGCTTCCTGTTTGATGTTCAGATTTTCTATTTCGCTCTGTTTTTTTCATCAGGAAATGTTGGTAGTCTCTCATTTTGTTAAATGTCCATCTTTTTCCCCTGGAAGAAAAGGCTCAAATTTGCTGGATAGTGGATTCTTGGCTACATTCCTAGCTGTTTTTAATATCTCATTCCAGGCCCTTCGATTCCTTAATGTTGCTGCAGCCAGGTGCTGTGTAATCCTTAGTGTGGCATCTTGGTATTTAAATTATTTCTGGCTGCTTGCAGGATTTTCTCTTATACCTGATAGTTCTGGAATTTGGCTATAATATTCCTTGGTGTTTTAATTTTAGGATCTCTTTCAGAAGGGGATCAATGTATTCTTTCAATAACTCTTTTGCCTTCTGGTTCCATAATATCAGGGCAATTTTCCATCACTAAATCCTGTAATATTAAGTCCAGGCTTTTTTTACTCTTCAATGTTTTCAAGAAGATCTGTAATTCTCAGGTTGCCCTTTCTTGATCAATTCTCAAGGTCAGTGGTTTTGCTGATGAGGTATTTTATATTTTCTTCAATTTTTATTGATCTTTTGGTTTTGTTTAACCGAATCTTGTCTCATGAAGTCATTAGTTTCTACAGATTCCATTCTTTTTTTTAAGAGTAGAATTTTCTCCATTTACCTTTTGCAACTCCTTTTCCAATTGGTCAATTCTATTTTTGAAGGAGTTTTCCCTTTACCCAAGTGTAGTTTTGAGAGAATTATTTTCTTTTTTGCATTTGTACAATTGAGGATCTAAATTATTCTCATTTTGTATTTGTCCAGTGTATTTTCCAAGGATTTGTTTTCTTGTTGCGAGATATTAATTTTCTCTTGTAGCACATTAATTTCCTTGAGTTTCTTTTCCCAATTTTGCCAATTGATTTTTAAACTCCTTCCTGATTTCTTCAAGGAAGTCTTTCTGAGCTGGAGCCCAATTCATATTCTCCTCATAAATGCTGGATTTCTTTGGGTTAGAATCTATTTCTTCTAAGTATTTCTCCATGGGTCCCCATTTCTACTGACCTTTCTTCATTTTCCTAGGATCTTTTGTTGGGGTTGAGGCTGGCTCTTAGAGCTTTGCTTGTTCACTTTGCTTAGTAATTCCAAGGCCCAGCCAGTAGGGGACCCTGATTGCTCTCTCTGGAGTGTTTTAGGCCCTCAGGAGCTATGTCTGAGTTGTCCTTGAACAATGGACTGGGCCCTGGGGAAGGTAGTTAATCTCCCTTTCAGCTGAATGAATTCTGTTGCCCACACCTGGGCCTAAGGGAGTGGGGTGGGACTTTTACCCTTTGTTCTGGGAAGAGTGTTTGGCAAAAATGTATGGAGCTTAGGTCCCTTGCCCAACTGGTCATTTTCCAGGCATTCTCTGCAACTCTGTGTTGGAACTCACTCTCCAGTCACTCCTCTCTTCCCAGTCAAAGACTGTACAACTAGAGTTGGTCTTTGGACCCTCCACTCACCAAGACCTCAGTGGCTAAGGCTGGTCCTCATTTCCCCCTTGCTGCTGTCCCTGTGCTGGTCCTCTGCTCTCTGTTCCAGTTCACCTACAGTCCCCTGAGACAGACCTTGTTGGTAAATATTCTCCTAAGTTCTCTTTCTGGATTTTGTCAACTGAATTACTGTTAAGAGGTTTCTTTCATGATATTTTTTGAGAAGGAACCAGGAGCACTTAGAACAGTGCTTGTCTTCTCTTTGCCATCTTGGCCAGTAGTCCCAATCTGTATGTTCTTATGCAAGTCATATCCCCTCACTGACTCTCAGTTAACTGTTCTTTAAAATAAGAGAGTTGAGTTAAATGATCCTCTACTTCCAATTTCTGATACTATGAAATAATATATTTCTTTATGCTTTATAAATAACATTTTATGATGTAAAAGCAAACTAACTTGAACCTATTAGCAACATCAGCATTTCACCTAAATCTTGGGTACCAGCCACTAAAAGGGGAAAGAGGTGCCAATGTCACTATGCCCATGTCTCAAGTCTATCAATAGTTAATGGTCAACATTCTTATGTTTATACTGGTAAAACAGTGTTAGAAGAGAATCATGGCTATGATATTAACTTAATGGATAAATGTTGTTTCAGTTTGGGGGGATGCTCAGTTTACCCATCTGGACAACTAAAGTGCTTCATCATTGTCATCACCACCATCACCTTCTTGGCATACATTTTGTATTTTACAAGGGATTTCCTCATGGTAAAAAGAAATTAAAGAGTAGCTAGGAGCTTTGGGAGCCAAAAGAGTTAGATTCAAGTCTTCCTTCTGAAATACTAACTGCATGCAAGATACTAAGCCTTTCAGTGTCCCAGGAAAATTTTTAAGATGATAATTTGCTATCTATCTGCATTAATGAAGAAAATTTCCTCTGAGATTTTTAAACACAAATTAAATCACAAATCTGTAATCCCTTTTTTTCCTGTAACAACAGTTCTGTGAAGTAGGTAATGCTGGTCTCATTTGTCCCTTTTATAGTTAAAGAAACTGAATCCCAGGTGAAATGCCTTGTCTCAGGTCAGATGGGAGTTAATAGGAATTGTATTAGCTGGGCTTGTCATGAAGATATTGCTTTATAGGCCTTAAAACACTGAAGTAATGTGATTATTAATAAGAACAATAATAATAATAATGATGATAGCGTGTGCCAGATGGGAGTGGGCTGGGGAAGGCTAGAATCCAGAAGCTCCAGTTGGCATTTGTGCCAAGATACAATAAGTATTGAGTACCTCCTCCATATTTCACTCCAGCAAATGCCAAAGTGAAATACTATAAAGAAGGCCATTTCAGTACTCCCTGGGGATGCCATTTTATAGCCTTTCCTTTTAGAGTTAATATTCAAATTTCGACAGGATAAACTCAGTATTTCATTATTCTAAGGGAAGGGGGAGGAAACCTGATGATTTTATATGTCACTGATTTAGGACTATGATGGAAACAGAAGATCACTGTACTCTTTTCTGTCTGCCAAGGACAATCAAAATGATAACATACTTTGGGCCCAAACAGATGCAAGTGAGATTTCCCTTCTTTCTTACCAGTTAGAGAAGAACTGTGGTGTAGTGGAAAAATATTGGCCTCGGAATTTGGAGAGTGGAGTGATTCTAGGCCTGCCTCTGACACAATCAGTTAAGTCAACTGTAGCTTGGTACTATATTAAGCACATAGTAGGTACTTTATTGTAGTCATTTTCAGTCAAGTTTAACTGTTGGGGTTTCTTGGCAAATATAATGGAGTTATCTGTCATATCCCCTTCCAGATCATTTTACAGATGAGGAAACTGAAGCAAAGAGAATTAAGCATGGGAAGCTCAAGATCACTAATTGTTTGTGGCTAGATCTTTGAACTAAGATCTTTCTCACTCCAGAAATAGCACTCTATACACTCACTGTAGCACCAAGCTGCCTAGTTGATGTTTCAGATATGGTTATTGACTGAATGACTGAAATTACACTGGGAAAATAATTTTATCTCTTGGAACCTCCTCTGAAAAAAGAGTAATTATAATAATTGAATTATCTTCATTACAGGATGATTTTAAAGAGAGAACTTTGTAATTCTCAAAACAGTTTAAAAATAGGACTTCTTATAATCATTGCTGCAGGAACATGTGAAGAATCTGTTATTTCAGTAGTCATTCAATCAACTAACTAATAAATGTTTATTAAGCACCTATTTTATTAGGTTTTAGAACTTCTGCTGGGGTTTATTAGATTCAAAAACAAAAATGAATTGACTCCTACCTTCAAGGAAATTCTATTTTATCAAGAAAGATAACTTACCCATGCAGAGGATCAAAGCTTCTTTAGAGTTAGAAGGGTAGTTTAAAGGTCATTTAATTCAACCTCTTCTTTTTATAGCTAAGGAAATTGAGGCTTAGAGAAATTGTTACTTATCCAAGGTATCATTGATAGTTGGAGGTAAAGGTGGAATTTGAATCTATTCTTTAAGTTCAATTTCTTTTCTTAATACTGATTTTCCCAGACCTAGCTTTTTGTCTTTCTTATCTAAATTAAAACATAATATTAACACCTAAACATATAGGTAAATCTGGGTGTATGTATATAAATGCACAGTATAACATTTATGAATAAACCTTACCTACTCATATGGGTATAAATATATTTATAGTTGGTTCTCATCCTTGTTATTGAAGAGAGCATAACAGCATCACTGTTAGAGACAAGTTAAAATGTGACCAACTGTGACTTCTTAGGCCAAAATTAACTTGAAATCTCTATCACAGGTCAGATTCAAATAACCCATGAGAACCTTCATTCTCAATACTTCTGCATATCATGCTTCTTTGAGCTGCTTCAATTATGTCTTGTTCATAGAGCACAGCTCCTTCTCTGATGAGGGCATTCTGATGTTGAGCAGTCCCGTGCTGATATCTCCCATATTGGAAAGTCAGTTCCAAAGTTCTTAAGAGAGCTCTTGAAAGTGTCTTTGTATCACTTCTTCTGACTTCTCTCTAAACTCTTGCTCTGCGTGAGATCTCCATAAAAATAATCCTTTGGCAAGTGAACATTTGACATTTGCAAGACGTGGTAAGAGTTGTGTTCTTTGTACTAATACTCATACATATGTAACTATTTTATATATATAGATATACATATCTATATCTATATCTATATCTATATCTATATCTATATCTGTATCTGTATCTGTATCTGTATCTATATCTATATCTAATCAATATTAATATCCATATCCATATCCATATCCATATCTATATCTATATCTATATCTATATCTATATCTATCTATCTATCTATCTATCTATCTATCTATCTGTACACATAGGT
Source organism: Macrotis lagotis (assembly GCF_037893015.1). Classification (NCBI taxonomy): domain Eukaryota; kingdom Metazoa; phylum Chordata; class Mammalia; order Peramelemorphia; family Peramelidae; genus Macrotis; species Macrotis lagotis. The sequence continues at coordinate 137,127,633 of NC_133658.1, forward strand.
CTTGCTATCTTGTTGGGAAGAAGTGCTATCAACTAGGGGGTGGATGAAGAATGTAATTTAACTTTGCCTTAGTTTTCTCATTTGTAAAAAGAGCTAGAGAAGGATATGGCAAACCACTCTAATATTTTCACCAAGAAAATCCTGAATTGGGTATTGAAGAATCTGACATGACTTAAAAACAATAGGATGTGGTGATTCGTCTGAGCTTTGAAAGATACTCAAAAAGAGGTAAAAAAGAGGAGTGAATGCATTCTGTGCATGGGAAGCTCATTACCTCTGGAGGAACTCACTTAACCAAACAGATTCCATCTCATTTAGGACCTAGTAGAGATGTTTGAAGAAGATACTTTGTTGTTCAGTGGTTCAGTCTGACTCTTTGTGACCCCTTGTGAGGTTTTCTTGGCAAAAATAAAAGCAGTATTTTGCCATTTCCATCTCCAGAGTTTAGGGTCACCCAGTTAGTGAGTATTTGAGGTTGGATTTAAACTTAGGTCTTCCTAACCTTAAGGTTTTAAGGATTATATATGTAAAGTGACTTGCACACTGCTACTAAGTGTCTGAGGCAGGAATCTAAACTAGGTCCTCAGGATTTCAAGAATAGCATTTTAACTATGTATCCTCCTGATTCTAATTGCGACAATTACTATTATAGTAGCTAATAGGTGAGATGGTATGCTCTGAGAGAAGCAGCATATTGCTTATATAACCCATAAAACCTTAAAATTTAGATCTAGAAGGTCTTGATCACTGTGGATAAGAAGTTTTGAAATCATGCTGTCCTACTGTCTATTTTCTCAGAGTAGGCAAGCTAAGTCCACAGAGAGAGGAAGTGAATGAAAATCATAGATGCTCAGAGAAGCATTTTATGTATCTTCAGGAGAAAAACTATCCTTCACAATGAAGAATTACATATGCATGAAAGGATGCTTCTGAACTTGCTCAGTTGCATTCACTTTTTAAAATGAAGAACCTAAATTATCCCCGAAGGTCTTAAATAAAGAATTTTTACTTACTCAGTTTTCTTCTGAGACATGAGTAAAACTCTTGCAATTACTTTTTTTTCCCATATTGGCCTTGGCACATGCTGGATCTTTTGCGTGCATGTGTGTGTGTGTGTGTGTGTGTGTGTGTGTGTGTGTGTGTGTGTGAGAGAGAGAGAGAGAGAGAGAGAGAGAGAGAGAGAGAGAGAGAGTCTTAAGAAAAGATTTTTATTGGCTTTTTAATGTCAAAAGATTTTGGGGGAAAACCAACAGTCACATCGTCTTCTCTGGTTTTGCCTATATTAAGTCTCATTTCTCCATATTTAAACAATATTCTTAAAAGATACAGATGGTGTCTTTGCTTTGGATCTGTTCAGTCAGTAATTGCCCCAGACATTGATGTATAAAGAAAATTCTATCTAGAAATAGAAATGTGCTTTAGAGAACCACATAATTCTGGTGAACTCAATCTGATTACATCTAACATCTCATTTTCTACCTAGGGAAATAAAGAGTTCCCTATCAGTATTAATCTTCAAGAACATATTTCACTCCTCTTTGGCTTCTACTCTAGAAGCTCCAAACTTCTCCAAGGATATCCAGAAGCCTTCTCATCTTGGAAGATCACTCAACTACTAAGGTTTCTTCCACTGATTGGTCTATTTACTCACAGAACCTCCTAAGGAAGCAGTCACATGTTCATTCCACTCTGACTCCATTGCTGACTCTCTCAGCTTCTTTCTCCACCATGGCACAACTGAAATATCCTTCTTTCTTCTCCTTCTTTCAGGTTTTTTTTAATGTTCCTTTTCATTATTAGAATGAAGCTCCTTGACAGCATGGACTGACTTTTTTCTTTTTGTTGTTTTAAATTTTTATTCCCGGTGCTTTTAACATAGTGAGTGATACATTCTAAAAACTAAACAATTACTTGCTACCTTGACATTCCTTGACTTACATCACCACCTCTTAAGAATGCTCTTGATAGAATTTAAGGTTACATATGGATTGGATTAAAATTTTCTTTGGTTGTTTCAATCATGTCTAACTCTTTGTGACCCACTTTGGAGTTTTCTTGGCAAAGATTCTGGAGTGGTCCATCATTCCTTTTCCAGTTCATGATGAAGAAACTGAGGTAAACCGAGTTAAGTGACTTGTCCAGGTCACACAACTAGTATCTGAGACTGAATTTCACAGGTCTTCCTCACTCTCAGAGTCCTTTCCATTGTACCACCTAGCTGCCTTGGACTAGATTGCTCCTGCTTCAATTACAAACTTAAGGTTTTTGCTACTGTTTTCATGTTCTGTATTTACTTTTACCATTCATGAACTTTATTCAGTAATGAAGATGAGAACAATTGCAACAATGTTAACTGATATTTTACATAGTAGTTGAACATTTCCAAAGTTTGTTGTAAACTTTCTCTCTTTTGAGTCCCACAACAGTCCAACTGGGTTGATACTGTGGCTATTATTAGTCTTATTTCAAAGATTAAGGCTTAGAGATATGTAAGAGTTTGCCCACAGTTACACAGATGGTAAATTTCAAAGGTGGGATTTAAACCCTCAGGTCTTCTTGACTACAATCCTGCACTCTAAACATTACATCCTGCTCCCTCATTCCAATCCTTCATTACACTGCTGTCCTTCCAGACTTAACTGAAATATCACATTTTGCTGGAGGTCCTTCCTATTTTGCTTCCCACTTCCCACACATTCTGGCCTAGGTACATGAATTTTGTATGACTTACTCATAAGAATGTTAGCTCTTTGAGAGTAGGAACTGTTTCCTTTCTTAGTCTTCCTAGCACAATGCCTAGCAAATAATAAATGCTCACTATGCTAAAAATCATATTTTACTATTCTTTAAGAACCATAAATGTGGAAACCTCCCTGTTATTAAAGGGACATCCCATGAGACAAACACCAAGGCTTATCAGAGGATGCATGATCACAGCCTCCAATCCATGTAGCCCAACTCCATTCCCTGTTTTACTTTCCCCACTTTTTAGTTGTCAAGGTAAGAAAATATTTTATCTCTCAAATTATCATCCTGTTGTTTAATTAAATTGAATTCATTAACATCCTGTAGTTTTTACAAATATTCCCAGCCCTTTTCTCTCCAAACAACTGATTTGATCTAATGAATAAAGCATTCATTTAATAATGTTTTCACTGAACCCCTTTTCTAGAATGGGGCCCTGACTTTTTTAAGGGGTCCTAGTTTCACAAGCAGTAAAATGACATTAACACTTTTGAAAGAGAAGAAAAATGCAGCAAAGGAGTAGTAAGGAATGAATTAAAGAATGATTTGATGTTTTTGAAATCTCTAAGTTAGAAGTCACAAATTTATACCTCCCTTTCCATTTGATCAATTCTGCTTTTTAAGGCATTCTTCTTCTCATTGGCCTTTTGGACTTTTCCCTTTTGACCCAAACTGATTTTATGATGTTATTTTCTTCATTATTTTTTGTATTTCCTTCACCAAGCTGCTTACTTGGTTTTCATTTTTTTCCTACATTACTCTCATTTCTCTTCCCAATTTTTCCTCCATCTACCCCTTACTTGGTTTTCAAAATCTTTTTTGAGTTCTTCCATAACCTGAGACTAAGTCATATTTTTCCTTGGAGGCTCTGGACTCAGATGTCTTGATTTTGTTTTCTTCTGAGTGTGTATTTTGATCAACTCCATAGGACCAAAGTCATTGTCTATGATCGGATTTTTTTTTGCTCATTTCCTTAGTCTATGATTTGATTTTAATACTTTGATAGATAAAGTAAAACTCTGTTTACAGAGCAGAGGATATACTCCCAAGCTTTTGGGAGTTTTAGCAGCTTTGTTTTCAGGGACACCCTCCCCCTCCCATGGACCTGCAAGTTCTCAATTCCTCCAAGGTGTTATGAGAGGCTCTGATTGTGCTGTGAGAGACTGACCTGTGCTCTGGTCTGTGTAAGACCACAAGCATTCCTTTATGTTCTGGAATAATGAGAAGAATCCCTGCTTTGCTATAGGCAATAAACTGTTGTGCTTCAGTTCTTTTTTCTGAGAATGGGTTCCTGACTGTGACCTAGCTCTGAATATGGGCAAAGCACCAGAATCCTGCCTCAGATATATCAGAGACTTTTGCAGTCTCTCAGATCTGCTTATTGTCTGTGGACTGAACATTCGGGAAGCAGCAACTGGGTGGCTATCTGCTGGACGATTTCCCAGACCTGCTCCCGGTCCTTAGCAGGGAGAGCTCTATGCTGAAGGCTATGATGGACTGGGCTCCCCTCTTATTCTTACTGCTGACCTTCCAAGCTGTCCTTGATAATCCCAGGGCTGAGAGGTCTGGAAACTGCTACTGCTGCCATGAACCTGGGCTCCTCTGGGGACCCAGGTGCCTCTCAGTCTGTTCCTGGATGGCTGGAAAAGGATTTCTTTGGCATGCCCCAGGTTGTACTGATTCTAACCCTGGTGTAACAGACCCTTCTTTTACATCTTCCAAGTTGAGTTGGGCTGGTAAATTTTTTCACTCAGTCTTTTAGTGGGTTCTGTCATTCTAGAATTTGGTTAGAGTCATTATTCAAAGTTATTAGGAGTGGTTTGAGGGAGAGCTTATAGGAGTTCCTGCCTTTGCCATCTTGGCTACACCCTTCCACTGATGGACCTTTAAAGCCTTTCACTTTTCTGTATATATCTAGGTCAGTCCTAGATGCCTTCTCTTGCTCCAACTCAGTATCTACCTCTTGGAGCAATACCTCTAGCCCATTTGGCCTCTTCTCATGGATATCACAATCACTTTAAATCCAACTCAATCCATGACTTTTGGGACTGCTTTTCCACCTCCCTTCTCACCTACCTCTCACTTTTTAAATTCTTATTTTATATTTTATTTTTCTCACAGTAGAATGTAAACTCTTCAAGGTCAGGGATTGTTTGTCTTATTTATATTTGCATTTCCAGTGCTTAGCTCAGAATCTGGATCATAGTAAATGCTTAATAAATATTCTATCTATCTATCTATCTATCTATCTATCTATCTATCTATCTATCTATCTATCTATCATCTACCTAGCTACCTACCTACCTAAATATCTATCTAAATATCAATCTACCTAAATATCTATTTATATCTGTCTTCTTTTGATAAATTTCATATTTTAGTCACATTTAACACAAACATGAACATACATATGCATATAAACACATAATACACACATACATAAATATACATACACACAAACCACTATATATGTATAAATGAGTTTTTATATATGCATATATAAATGTGTATTTATGTATATGCACACATATATTCTTACATCTGCTTTTTGAAATCCCTTGTTTTAAAACTTATTGGAAATGTCAAAATGCCAGTTCCTATATAAGTGCTTTCCTGATCCCTACATACCCTACCCCATCACCCCCAAGACACACATTACCTGAATATATTAGCTCCTCCAATAGAATGTTAACTCTTGAGAGCAGAGGATGTTTTCAGTTTTACTGAATTATCCACTAGCATAGTGCCTGGAACTTGACAAATATTTATTAGATGCTTGTTGAATGGTGGATAGATTGACTGATTTTTTTTGCTAACTCCACTGAGATAACTGCTATATGATATATTTAGTGTGGTGGTCCCTAGTAGATAACTCAGAATGTATTTGTAAATCTCAAAGTCATATTAAGGTTTTAAGGATCTAAAGAACTATCTTATATTTCCAACCCCCTCATTTAATAGATGAAAAAAACTGAGGTTTAAAAGGTGGCTATCACCATCATTCACATCTTTCAGTCTATTAGAATTCCAAGCAGGGAATGGAGCACAGTAGATAATATGCCCCCTCACCCTCTATAACACACTCTATGCTTCAAATGCCATCCCTGCTCACTCATCCTTTCTCCATATTTTCTACTAAGTTAAAAGTTTTAGAGAAATGGTAGATAGTACTTCTTGAAAAAAATTCTCCCTCCTTGAAAAGTTTGCCTCTCTAGAATGTTATACATGTATCCTTCTGCCATTTCTTTAAAAGTCTTTCTCCAATGTCTAATCATAATTCTCAAAATTGTCTTAATAGTAGTACACCCTCTGAGAGATTCAGCCAAACTAGAAAGGTTTTGAGCATATGCCTTTCAATCTCCTCTGTGTGGTCATCTACAAATTGGTGTAGAAAAACTTAAAGGATCATTAAGAAGTTGGGTCCACACTAATTTACCCTAGCAAGGCATGGAGAGCCTGGAATTTGTAACTCTGGTGTAATTATACAAAAAAAAATTAGGGACCCTTGAAGTATCATCCTACCTATAACAACTAATGACATTAATTAAACTTCTCACTATATGCATAATTCTATACTAGGAACTAGCCGTTATGTGGTACAGTGGAAGACCCAATTTCATTATTTCAAACATGGCCTTAGATACTTAGTTGTATGACCCTGGGGAAATTATTTAATTCTGTTTACTTCAGTTTCCTTTTTGTAAATGAGCTGGAGAAGGAAGTAGCAAACCACTACATTATCTTACCCTAGAAAAGTCAGACATGACTGAAATGACTCAACAACTATAGGAGGAACTGGATTAATACAAATGTTAGTCAAGACAGTCTCTGGATGCTATCATTGGTTAATATCCATTCATTCATTCAAATCATTTCCATTGCTTAGAATTCGTAACTTGTTTCAAAACTCAGTTCAAACTGTAATATCTGTTTTTCCCTCTTCCCAATTAATTACCATCGAAACAAAGAATGTGGGGAGGGGACTATTTATTTTTTTCATGCATATAGAGGGCATTTAAACAATAAAGTGCATTTTTGAAGCTTAAAATATACTAAAACTTTTAGGATATCTTATGTTTCTTCACAGTTACCATTTCCAACTCCCACCCCACCCTCCTTCTCACATTTAACCTCCGTGAAAACACCATTTCATTTTTGTCTTTGTATTTCTATCAACTCAAAGAATATTTTGCACATAGTAGGGGCTTAATTCCTACCTATTGGGTGCTTCTTAGAATTTATGATGTGGTTCATGTTGACAAATTATAGCAAAAATAAAACTCAATATGAATGTTGTGTTTTATAGCTTACAATTTGCATTGCCCTACATTATTTCCTCTGATACATGGTGTTCTGTGAAATTAGTATTAAGAAAATCATTTCCTTCATTTTGTATATAAAGGACACAGGAAAACAATTAAATACTTTAAGGTCATATAGCCAGGAAGCGCTAGAGTTGGATCATAATCATAGGTTTTCTGAACTCCAATCTTTTCTCACTGAAATGTCACAAGGCTCTAAAAGTGAATGGAAGGATGATTGTTACTAGAATAACAGCAGGATAGGAGGGGTAAGCTCAAAACAATAATTACAGCTATTCCTTTTAACTCGATATCTCCCAGAGAAGAAAAGGTAAGAATATTGTAAAGGCTAGCCTTGAAAATAAGATTGCTTCTTTGGGCTAGTGGATATAAGCTGTAGTTAAAAGATGCCCTTAGCCTCACTAAAATCATATCATTTGGGTAGAAGTCAGAAATCCTTGTGTCCACCAAACTTATTAGTTGAAATTTAATCAAGTTCATTGGATGAAATTAAATCAAAATTAGTTATCATTTTATGAATATTCATTCATTCATCCATCCATTCAAATACAGAAAAAAAACAGCTTTACATGTCAAAGAAAAAGAAATAGAAAATACCATTACCAATCACCAACACAGAATGTCTTTCTTGGTAATTTTACCCTTTTGACCAAGAAAAAAAATTAGATTAGATGAAGCAATAGGATGCCCTTGAATGGAGACTCTTTTTGGAGTCTGAGGATTTGAATTTGAATCTTGTTTCCTCCAGTTGCTATTTGTGTGATCCTGGGCAAGTCATTCCAGGATGATTGTTTCCTTGTCTGGACTTTGATGACACTGGACAAGACATTGTCTAATTTTCCTTCCAATTTTAAAAGTCTGTTTCAGAATCCTCCTTCTCCTCCTCAGAAAAATAACAACAACAACAACAACAACAATAATAATAACAAGGATGTAGTGCTTAAAGGTTTGCCTGTATTATTTCATTTTTACATGTTCACATCTACTAGTTCATACAAAAGAAAATTGATAAATTGTATAATAATAGAGTAATATATTATACTAATAGCATATAATTATAATGATGATGATAATAGTTGACATATATAGTACTATTAAATTTTATAAAATGTCATGTATAAATTATCTCATTTGATCATCTCAATAACCCCATGAATCAGGTGCTATTGTTACCCCCATTTTCCTGAAGAGAATACTGGGGATAAGAGGGGTTTGCTTCCTTACTTAGAGTCACAAGGTTAATTCCTTCTAAGGAAGGAATGAAATTCAAGTCTTCCTTATTCCAAGATCAGCATGTTATCTAACAGTCTTGGAGCCAGGAAGAACTAGTTCAAGTCTTTCCTTTGACACATACTACCTTTATAGACAACTCATTTAAATTCTCAGTATTCCAGGCAATTAATTCTCTGAGATTCTTCATAGAAGAAATTCATAGTAAAATTCCCCATACTAATGACTTAATAGTTCAAAATGAACTCAAATGACCTTAAAGGCATTCAAATCGTCCTGATAAAAAGAAGTTGGATATTGAATATACAAATATCCTGGAAGATTTCCATGGTATTGACTGGTCAGAAGTGGTATTGTTCACAATGTGCCAAAGACAGGTATGTTACAGTTGAAGCCATATAGGTGAATAAATCAACCCATGAGAGGGAAAAAAAATTGACTTTAGAAGTATAAGATGAAGGTTCAAGTCTCAGCTTTGTCAGCAACTGACAGTGTGACTTTAAGCAAATCAATTGATCTCTAGGTGTCAGTTTCCATATCTGTAAAATGAGGGGATAGGAATTTCGATTTATAAATTGCTTCTAGCATTTCTATGGATCCAAGAAAGAGTTGATAGAAGGGTCTATACAAGCCATACCATCTCTCCAAGAGGGTAAAAATAAAGAAAATACAAATAATAAAAATGTTAAAAATACAAGACATAGCCCCACTAATCCTAACTCTGAACAACTCTTCGATGACACAGTATGAAGCATCTGACAGCTACCATTTTAGGTGAAGAAAAACAAGTTTATTTCCTTGCATAAATATGTTGTTAGCAGCTTGTTAATTGGTAAGATCCATAAGCCTCAAATTAATTGTGAAGGTTCTCTGTACTTGTCTTATCCTCTGCTGTTTTTTTGGAGGGGGGTCTGTTTTTTGTTTGTTTTTAAATCCCTGGTGTTAATTTTCTGGTAAGGTCTTACAAAACCTTTGTTTATAACCTTGAGCTTTCTAGCAGGCTGTTCCTTCATTGCCCTCAGAAGGAAAAACAGAGCTCAGCTGCTGGGCCCCTGAGAATTCCACTTTGTCCTAGTCAGGGTTTCTCTTACATTTTTGTCCATGCTTTGATTTTTATTTTTTTTACATTGCATTAGGAGTTCATGATTCATGAATTAGAAGAGGACAGGTAATAAGAGTCTAAATGGCTTGGTGGGTAGAGTCAAGAGAGTCTAGCAGGAGGTATTCAGAATATAATCATGGGGATATTAATGTTCAAGGACATGTTAGATTAAAGTAAATCCTGATACCAAAGAAATTAAGAGTTCAGGATAAAGACTAGGTCAGTCTCACTACTATTATGCTAGTGTGGGATGAGTCCTTCACATGGACTCAGGAGTTTGGGTTTCAAATTCTGGTTCTTATTCCCATGTATCATACTTTCTGGATAAAGTATTTTATTTCCAAATCCTTCAGTATCCTTAACTGTAAAATGTAGGTATTACCTACTTTGATAGGTAGGTTAAGAGGAAAAGGTATTAAAACATTAAGGGAATTTGAAATCTTTAAATAAAATATAAATATGAATTGCTTTTACTAGACTGGAAGCTCCATAGGACAGCTAAACATGAAATGAAGCAGTTTATGAAGAATTAAAAATGAATGCTACATAGAGGGTAAGAAAGAGGTATGTGGTGTGAGCAAACTACAGTATGTAAACAGAAAAGAACTGCAAAAAAAGAGTGAAAAAGGTAATCTCTTAATTATACCATGCTAAGAAAGGATTGAGAATCGAGATAACAGAGAAAAAGAAGAGATTCAGTTGAGTTTTCCCAAACTCCCCTCCAAACTTTAAAATATTGCTCGAAATGAATTCCAGAGTGGTAGAACCAACAAAAGAATTGGATGAAAAATTTCCCAGCCCAAGATAACTTAGAAGGTTTGCAGGGAATGTCTATCTCCCTGGGGTTAAACTGGAGAGTGGGGAAGGCCATATATACCATGACAGAAATAGGCTTTGGGGAGTGATTGAATTGGGGGCAGTAAGGTTTCTGGAGTTCTTAGACCAGAGAGTAAGGGGTCAGTTTATTTACTTATTTTTGTTGGTTGCTCATTTCCTGGCCTAATTCTTATCTTTATTTTATCTTAAAGTTGATCTCTGATTCCATGGAGACATTGTCCCAAGGTTCAGGTTTTCCATGGTGGATTTTCAGAGATAGTTCTTGGGTTTGTACTTCTAAAGTGGCATTAATCTAAGGAGAGTCATGGTAACTATTTTCCTGGTTTGTGCTATATTGTATAGATGATAAGTTTTTTTTCTGTCCTGGAACAGTGACTAGGGTCCTCATTCCTCTAGCCCTAAGAATGTGACACCAAACCACATATAGGCAATGTAACAAAGTCCTGTTTCCAGTGCCATAAGGAGACCCCTGTAATTTTCTTCTGAACAATTTTCTGGCCCCCTTAATTTTGACCTTATTGATCATGTTTTATACTATTTTTTTGGAGATTGACTAGATTTAATTAATTGGGAATTGATATGGAAGGAGGAAGAACACCCTCTTTTTCAGCCCAAATTTCCGAAAAAATATACTTTGTATTTCCCTTGAAAATGTTACTTGCCTTCTCAATGAGTGGGGGAGGGGTTCAAAGGATTAATTTTTTAAATGAATGTTAAAAATAGTAAAATAAAATGTAAATAAAAAAAGAAAAGAAAAAGGGGGACAAATAAAGTGTTGCCTCTATCTTTCTTTTATTATTTTACTCTGCCCTAAGCAAAATATGATGGACACCTCTATTCCCACATGCACTGGTCTAACTGATTTCAGTCCTCTACAATTTTCATAATAAGCTTCTGACCTCCTAGTTGTTTATATACACCTAGACTCTGAACCCACAGATGGGAGCTCATTAGTCTTCTTTACCAAATTCTCTTTTTCAGGAAGAGGAAGTATAAGTGCTGAAGTGAATAGAATAAACTTAGTCTTCACTGGCTCTTGGGACAAAGATGTCAGTTTTTGGCTGATAAAAGATATACTATGGCGTGTTTTAGAATCATTGAGCTTTGTTATGGAATTATTGCTATACTCCCCACTGGAATTCAATGATTTGTACCCTCCTGATAGTCACAAGGCTTTAACTCTGTTCCTATTAATTGATTGAACAATTTACTTTATGCTTTTATGCTCACACCTGTTCTTGATCAAAGCTAGTTCCTATTCTGCTCCTGGCTATTGCATGCTAACATATTAATGGCTTATTGACTCCATTGTGCATACAATTCAGTAGAATTTATGGTATTTAGTAAAATGACATTTCTAAATACTCTCATTCTTTGAAGGTTTCTCTCTAAAAAAAGAATAATGTTATCTTAACGACAGTTTCTCTTGAACTTAAGGATTGAAGAAGTTTATAACAATTAACTGACCTGGAAAAGTTTTGAGTCAAGGACAACTTTCTGGCACTTAATTAGAGGAAAACAAAGATTCATTTTAATACTTAGAGAGAGAGAAGCAGGCCAAGGTCAGCATAATTTAAACATGTTGCAGAAGAAGTTTAATTTGTGTTTGGTTTATCCAACTGGAGGCAGCACTATGTTAATGATGCCAGAGCTTGAAGTTTGATCGTGATGTAGACCTGTTAGCTCAGCTCTCTTTCATGGTCTGAAAATGTTCTCCTTATTCCAGTCATCTGTCCTGTAGATTAATGTAATTAGTTACAAGGAGAAGGTAGACAGGTTAGTGATTGGAATAAGAAGATAAGAAAGGAATGAAATGGAGAGATAAAAGGGAAAGATAAAAGGGAGCTAAGAAGAGATGAAGATAGGTAGGGAAGGAAGGAGGAAAGGAGGGAGGGAAGGAGAGAAGAAGAGAGTAGAGGAAGAAAGATGAAGAAAGGAAGGGAAGGAGGGAAGGATGGAGGAAGAGATGAAAGTAGAAGGGATGAAGACACAAGGAAGGAGGGTAGGGGGAGAGAAGGAAGGGGGAAAGGAAAAATAAAGTGTCTCATGTTTCAGACATTCTGCTAAGTCTTTTAGAAATATTAAATAATTTATTCCTCACAACAACACTGTGAGGCAGATGCTATTATTATATTCATTTTACAAGAAGAAACTCAGGCAGACAAAGGGGAAGTGACTTGCTCAGGGTCACACAATTAATAAATATCTCAGAATATAGTTTTTCCTGACTGCAGGCCCATCACTTTACTTATCTGTCAATCTATCATCACTATTGGAAAATATACAACTCAGATTTTATTTTCTATTGATGTCATTACCATCTTCACATACAAAAAGTAAGGACACATTCTGTTTTCTTTTTTGGCCTCAATAATGTTCTGTCATCATTGTATCCTTACTACTCAGTTAAAAAGCATTTATTAACAACAAATTTATTACCAATTATCTGTCAGGCATCATGATATCCTCAAAAAAGGAATAAACCTCTTTACCAATAAAACCAAGGTCATCCTCTTTTAAACTCTCTTCTATTCAATATAGCTTGCCTACAACATTCTCTCTGTTTTTTCACCCCTCATTTGTTCCTCTGTGAGATAAAGTGCTGTTTCTCCTCATCAATGCCAATTTTTATACTTGTGCTATCAGTCTCATTCTCTGATCTCCTCCAGGAAGTTTTCCCCCAACCACTTTCTTCTTCTCATGCAACAAATCTCCAAACCTTCTTTATCAACTGGCTCTTTCCCCACTGCCTACAAATATGTCTAAGACTCCCTTATCCTCCAAATCCTTCACTAGATCCTCTAATACTCTTAAGCTAGCATCTAATATCTCTTCTCCCTTTCATAGACAAATTACTAAAAAGGGTCTTTTATGTTTATTTCCCTTCAAGTATTTGCCTTCCTTCAATGCATTCTCCAAACAACTGAGAAAGTGATATTGTTACAGCACTTGTCTGATCATGCTACTGCCCTAACAAATAACTTTTCTTGGCTTAATACACCTTGGAAGAAAAGTTACTTCTTTTACTTTTTAACAAAAATGATTTTTAAAAATACTTTTAAAAAATTTTAAATTTTCATGATTTCAGCTTTCTTTTCTAATCTTATCATTCACTGTTAAACCTTGCAAATATGCTTTTGGTCTACTCAAACTGAGTTTTTGCTTGTTCCTCAAACATCAAATGCCATCCTTCATCTCCATGCCTTTTCAGAGTCTCTCCTGCTCCTAGAATGCATTCCTCATTTACCTTCATCCCTAAGAATCTCTAGCTTCCTTTGATGCATAGCTCATATATCACTGTCTCCTGATGGTCTTTCTTGATATCTACTATGGATAGTGGCTTTTACTCACTTGAATTTACTTAATTATAGCTTGTGTTTGCTTAGTAATTAGTTATATATGTACATGTATCACTCCCATAGTCACAAACAAACATGTCAGGAACTATTTCATTATTGCGTTTAGTATTCCAACCTAGCCCGTCAGTCAACAAACATTTAGTATGGACTGCTATCTGTTAGTTTCAATGCTAAATACCAGAGAACAAAGAAAGACGAATATAATCCCTTACCTTCAAAGAGTTCATATTCTGTTGAACAAGGTAACATGAAAGTGGTCCCAAAGGTTCCTAAATAGTTCCTAAAGTTGATGTAAAGCTTTATACTATGTGATATTTGATGGTTTTTAAGAGGATAGGACAGAGCCAGTAAATAGCATAGAAATAGACATTTTCCTACAATGAGAATCTTGAATTAGAGATAGTTATGATTTGGGATGACCTTTCCCTATTACTATTACTTGCCCTATGACAAAATTCTTATCTTCATAATATCTCTCATAAATTTCTCTTATCTCTGACACTGAAACACTCTGGTGCAGGCTACTGCAATAACTTACTGATGGTTTTGCCTGCCTCAGATACCTCCACACCAGAATCCAACTACTCACTTGTCAAACTGATCTTTCTAAAGTGAAAATCTCACTGTCATTCCCTGACTCAATAAACTCCAGTGACTCCCTTTCATCATCAGGTTCAAATATAAAATTCTCTGTTCAGCATTCAAAGACTGGTCCTTGCCAGTTTTTTTAATGTTCTTATGAATTGTTGTTGTTGTTCAATCCAATACAACTCTTCATAACATGATTTGGAATTTTCTTGGCAAAGATACATAAGGACTTTGACATTTCATTTTCCGGTTCATTTTATATTTGAGGAAACTGAGGCAAACAGGGTTAAGTAATTTGCCCAGGTTCACATAGCTAGCAAGTCCCTGAGGCTAGATTTAAATCCTGGAAGAGTATTCTTTCTAACCCAAGACCAAGAACTCTATCCACTATACAATCTTGTTGTCCTCTGACAATTACTTCCTATCATATTTCATGAACCAGTGGCACCTTGTTATTACTCATGTAATGCTCATTTCTTAGCTCTGGACATTTTTTGCTGACTGTTCTCTGTTTGAAATGTTTTTTCCTCCTCTGCCTCCTGACTTTCTAGGCTTCCTTCAAGTCCCAACTATAATACTCTCTTCTATGAGATACCTCTCCTGATCCCACCTTAATTCTAAGAATTCTAATTCAATTGATCATATCCAAATTATTTTTTAATCCTGTGACCTCATTAGAGTGAGTTCTTCAAAAGCAGGATTGTCTTTTGCCTTTCTTTGCATCTCCAGAGGTTACTCCAAGAGCTGGCATATAGTAGGTTCTTAATAAAGGTTTAGAGACAGTTTGACTGAATTAATGAAGGGTTTGGATAAGATGATTTAAAGCCTCTTTCTAGCTCTAAATTTATCAAAATGGACTGAGTCCTGGGATGGGAGAAAAGAAGGTCTAAGTTTGAATCTTACCTCATACTCTTTCTAGCAATTTCATCTTAAACAAATTATTGACTTCTCTCTGTCTCAGTTTTCTCATTTATAAAATGGAGATAATGATAGCAGCATCTACTTCATAGAATTATATGAGGAACAAATTATGATGTTGCAAGATTATTTGTATTATATATATGCGTATATACATATACACATATCAATATGACAAATAGAAAATAAAGTTGAGGGTTGCTGAGTGACTTGCCACAATTCCTTCCTCTCATTGCCCTAAAATGTCAGCAACAGGACTGGGAAAATCAGTGGATAGATCTGCAATTATCTGGGTTTAAAACCTAGCTTTAAAGGTAATATGGCCTTGTATGAGAAACATGCCCAAACTAGGTCTGATTTCCTTTCTGTAAGATAAATAATTGGAGTATATGAAATGTGAAACCTCTTTTCTTTTTTTTCTTTTTTCCTTTTGACTTGGGTGTAAATTGAATTGAAGTAGGCAGAGTTGTTCAGTCATCAACCTTACTTTCTCTTCCAGAGTCATCAGACAAAAGTCAAGTCAAGTCAACTGGTAATGGCTCCTAATACTGTGGATGACCTTGCTGTCTTCAGTATCTGATTGAGATCTAAACACTTCACAGTGCTTGCTTCCACCACTTCATTAAAATAAACTGTTCACATCTATCAATTCCACTGAAGAAGTCTTGAAATGAATGGTGTATAGACAGTTCTGCCCCTCCCAAACTCACTATCAAGTTTGAGGCCTGTTGGTTACTTTCAAGCTGGTTTAGTTCATTTGCCAGGATGGTTTATTGGAGTGTAGTTACTGAATATGTTACAATTTCTTAGAGTCACAAGTAAGAGCTAAGTGGTAGATGGATACCAAAGGTGCATGAGCAGCCTTGAAAAAAGATTCAGCAGTGATCCTCTCTTGAAAAGCTCATTGTGAAGAGGAGGGGAAGGAGGAGGAAGAAAGATAATTTTCTTATATATTTGAAAGTAATAGAAAATTATATATAATGGATCTGAGATTTCAGGTACAATCCTCTGTTTTTCCAATTTTTTTTTGTATAGAAATTCTTGTTTTATTTCTTAAGTTCAAAATAAAATTTAAGAAAACACTCCCGATATACCCTATATAGTCCACACTAGCTCTAAGTCTCAGGAATACATCTATCAATCGATATGTGATTACATATTTTAACCTGGTAGGGACCCAAGAAATCACCTCATCCAATGTCCTCATTTTATAAGTGAAAAAAAACTGAGAGATTTTGATATGCCCAGGATCATATAATTACCTCACAGCAGAGTTGAAAATTTAATCCAGGTATTCTAATTCCAAATGTCATACTTTTTTAGATTGTACTTTGCAATCTACTTGTGTAATTAAGGAAAAGTGAAAAAATGCTTGAAAGTGACCTGCAATTTGGTTTCTAATTTTCTTATTAGCTCTCTTATCAAAATATTCTTCTGGAAGAAAAAGACATTCATTGGAACTGAATTTTGTTTTGAAGTGAATAAGCTGCATGGCTTTTATACATTTTACTCTGATCTTAATTAAATTTGACACTACAATTCTGTCCATACAATAAGAATATCCAGACCCTGAGGCAGTTGAGTCAATTTGACTATTAGAATGGATAAATAACTCAGTCATTGCACAGTCAACCTGATCAATTGCTATATGATCATCACTAAGAGGGTTGAAAATACCAAATTAACTATTCTGTGACCAATTTATCAAATCTCCTAAATTGAGATCATTCTTAACAATTTGGGAAATAAGAATAGAATTCAAAGTCACATTGATAATAACAGGTTGAAGTCCAAAAGGGACAAATTAAGGCTAGAGTTAGTCATCTAAGAGGAAAGAAGTGAAGGTAATTATAATGATAATTCAGGGAGGAGACAATTTCTGCCTGAAATAACAGTAAAATTGAAGTTAATTTTTAATGAATTATCTAGGTAATTACCTAGATATCTTCTCTTATACTTGAGTATAGACTTAGGATTTGAGTCAAAAGCCAAGCATTGTTCTTACTTTGAGGGATGCACATAATAGCCCAGTGGTGACAAAACTGCTATAAATTCCAGGTAAGGAAACTGAGAAAGAGCTATCAGAGAGGTAGGAGGGAGACCAGCAGAGAATAATAACACAAAAGTCTAGAGAGAAGAAAGTATCAAGAAGAGGGTGATCAATAGTGTCAAAAAAAAGTCCCAGTTACAATTCAATTTACTGGCTGCATTTACAAGCTTATCTGGAATTTCCTATTTGCAATATGGGACTTTGATGTATGTTAGATTCCAAGTTTCTGGTGTCTAGTTCTACCCACCTAATCACATTATTCTAGGTCTCTTGTAGATGCTAAATGTTTTCAATCTGCATAGAAATGCTGCCCAATTTCCAACACTTCATTCTATAATATTTATCAATTATAAAGAGCAGCCTTCAAAGAGATAACTTTATTGTAATATCTAGTGGAAAGACCTAATCCCAAATCACATTCATTCTTATTCTGTAAACTAATAAAAATAAATCTGCATCACAAAATAATTTGTTTAACTTTCATTTGTATATAATATAGATGAATTGATGCATATATCACCCATGAAGGGTCTTTTGAATCTCACCTTGGATCTGAGGAATTTCATGGATTCCTTTTCAATTTAAATAACTTCTGACAAATCCTGTGGCATATGTCTGCTGACTGCCTTTACAATTGTTTGTGAAGTGAGATCTGTTTCTTACAAAACCATTTCTGTATGATTTAACTATTTATTGACACAGTTATTGTGCATGACCAGAAAAAAAAAGATCCAGGTAAGGATAATGAGGAGCAATCAGAAAGGTAGGAGGGAGACCAGTAAAAATAATAACACAAAAGTCTAGGGAGAAGAAAGTATCAAGAAGAGGGTTATTAATGGTGTCAAAACTTTGTAGAGATGTCAAGAAAGGGGACCACAAGAAGGTTACTACATCTGGGAATAAAAAAATAATTAGCAACTTTACAGAGAATGGTTTCAGTTGAGTGATGAGGTCAAAAAACATACATTATTGAGTTAAGAAGAGAGGGACAAGTAAGTGGGTACCAATTGTGAATTGTCTTTTTCAGGGAGTTTAGTTGAAAAAGGGAATAAGAAAAGGTTGCTAACTAGCAGGGATGAATGGTTCTAGTGAAGGGGCTTTTTTGAGGACAGAGAAAATGTGGAAATATTTGTAGATGGTAAAAAAAAGAGTCAATATACAAGGAGAGACTGAAGATAAATAAGAGAATAGGGATGACCTTAGAGAGGGAATCATTTGGAAGACTAAGTGGAATGTGGTAAATTTTGCAGGGAAAGAGCAAGAGATGACAGAGACAGAGACAGAATCAGAGAGGCAGAGAGATAGAGACAGATGTAAAATATAATTTTTAAGTAGGAAAAGATATTAAAGATGCTATAATGCAAATTTATTATTTAGGAAAGTTATAACTGGGACTTAGAGGTGATTTACCAAAAATTACATATTTAAGAATAGCAGAACTAATAGATCTAGAAAAATAATAAAACAAAATATCAAGGGGATAAATGAAAAAAAATGGCAGGAAAAAGAGGTCTAACAGTGCTAAACTTCAAACTATACAACAAAGCTATAATTATTGAAATAATTTGACATTAGCTAAGAGGTTGTTCAGTGGAGCACATTAGGTACATAATACACAGAAACAAATGAGCACAGTCATCTAATATTTGATAAACCAAAAGATCCTAGCTACTATGAAAAGAACTATTTAACCAAAAAAATAAAATAAAATAAGAATCTAGAAGAAAATAGGCAGAGATCAATATCCCATGACATACTTCAAGAAAAATTGAAAATAGGTTCATGACTTAGCTATAAAGAGTGAAATCATAAGCAAATTAGTGAAGCCTGAAAGAAATTGCCTGTCAGTTTTAGAATGGGGAAGAGTTCATGATCAAATAAATAAATAAAGAGGCTCAAGAGAGGTAAAGTAGGCCATTTTGATTAAATAAAAATAAAATATTTTTAAAACAAAACTAGAGCAGTTAAAATTAGAAGAAAAGCAGGAAACAAGAAAAAATTTTCAGTATCTCTGATAAGAATTGATAAGAATAAGAACCATTTCTCAATCAAAAAATGGTTAAAGAATATGAACATAGTTTTCAGAAGAAATAAAAGTTAGCACTAACCTTATGAACTATTTGTTCCAAATCATTAATATTTATTGAAATATACATTAAAACAGCTGTGAGATATTACCTAACATTCATAAGATTGATTAAAATTATGAAAAGGGAAAAGGAAAAATGCTTCCAGGAGATACTCATTTTCATTGAAGCTGTGAACTCCCAAGTGTCCAATCATTCTGGAAAATGATTTGAAACTATACACCAAAAGCTACTAAACTGAAGAACTAGGACTAGAAACCAGATATTATGTTCACTCTAATTTCTTTTCTTTGATATTATGCTAAATGTACCTACCCCAATATAGTTATATCATCTTTCTTGTAATATTTTTATTATGTGACAACTGAAGAGTTTTATAAGCTGGAGAAAAATACAATGTTGTGGTTCAGCTTTGTGCAGTTCTACATGAATTCATGCATCAAATTGAATGTGATATTTTCTTGATAAAGATATTGAAATTATTTGCCATTTTCTTATTCAGTAGATTAAGGCAAACAGAGTTAAGTGACTAGGGTAAAATCACAAAGCTAGTAAGTCTCTGAGACTGGATGTGGACTCAGGTTTTCATAATTCTGGACTCAACACTTAAAGCTCTGAACCACCTAGCTGCTTTCTGCTCAAACAGAAGCAACATGACTTGCCCAAAGTCAAATAAGTAAGTGTTTGAGGCTGGATTTGAAAGCAGGTCTTCCTAACTCCAGGTCTAGCACTCTATACACTTAAACATTTCTTCAGTTTGACTTCAAATCATACTATATAGTCACTTTCTGCACTTACGTGTAGTACTAGAATTTATTTCCAAACAAAACTACTATTTTCATTTCCCAGTGAGTTCCTGCCTTCTCTCCTACACAGAGAGATATCCCTTTCAAAAAAGAATAAGAAAAGAAGAAAAGTACAGTGTAGTCAAATTAATTATCATGCTAATGACTGACATTCTATTTTTCATATTTATAGCCTCTCACTTCAGCAAATGGGGGAAGCAAAAGTATTGTTTCAGCTCTCCTTTGGGGTCAGACTTGATCATTACAGCAATACAGCATTCAAAATTTTTCATTTTTACTTGTTCTTTGTGTTACATATTTTTATTGAATCTGTATGTCATTTTCCTAGTTTTGCTTATCTTAACATATCCTTTCAAGTAAATCTTCCTATACTTTCTCATATTTATTTTATTTGTTACTTAATAACCTTTGAGTTAGACCTACTTTCAAGGTGATAGGCAGCTGTCCCATTTTATTTTGTCTGGGTTTAGATGAGCTCAGGAAACAAGGTACATTTGTGTTTGGTCAGATAATAAAATATAAGAAAAGAAAGGAAAGATATGTAGGAGCAGACTTGATTAAATTAGACTGTTAAGTAACTTCACAAATAAGATCAAAGAAAAGACTAGGTCATGTTCTGAACTGTAGCAGTTTTTTTGTTTTGTGTTCTTGTTCAGGAGAAAAATCTTTTACTTTAAAAAAAAATCTAATGCTAACATTGTCCTTGCCCATTGGAATTTCTCCAATTTTTCTTCAATTCCATTTTTTGTGTTGGGGATTAAAAATGCTATTGATCGGTTTTGCATTTGTTTTTAGTTTTAATGCATTTTTCATAAAGTGCTTCACATAAGTAAAATACACAACACTGAAATCAGGGTCAGATTTTAATGGGCAATAATTGATCCAATGCATGGTTTTCTTCAATAGTTCATCAATGTTTAACTTTGTGAGAAAATGGCAAATAATGGAACCTGGGAGGGGTATTGGAGCACAAAAATCATGCTATCTTCAATAATGATCATACTTTCAGACCAAAGAAACAAAGTTATAAATCTATCAATCAATCAATCAACATGCATTTATTAAATAATTACTAAAGGCAAGTTCTATGCTAGGAATAAAAATACAAGAAATGAAACCTTTCTTAATCTGGAGATGTTCACATTCCATTAGAGGAAGAAAGCAAGTACACAAGTAGTGTAAATATGTATGGAATATTTACCATAATTCCCAAACCCCAAGGTCACTCATGCGAAGGTTCCATTTCTGCTCATTTATTGCCTTGCTACACAGCTCCTCTGCAATCAGATTCACAGAATTCTGAGTCACATAAATTTTAGAATAGGAAACAACCTCAGCAGCTATCCAGTTTATGCTCTATATTTCCAGACAAACTTGACCCTGCCTTTGCCACTCATACCTAGCATTCCATCTTGCATTTCCTTCCCTTTGCACTGGCTGCACCCCATTCCCAGAATTCACTTCTTCCTTAGTGCTACCTCATAGAATTCCTAATGCAGATTTGTTCATTCTCGGTTTTGAAATTTCCAAAGTATGCCACATAGATACCTGTGGAATGATTGATAGACTGATTTGAGACAGTTCTTGTCCAAGCATTTCCCTCTTACACCAATCCTTTAATCATTTTAATTCTTTACTCATTATAACAATGTGAACTCAACAAAGAACAACATTTGGTTGCAACAGCCACAAATCCGGGAACCTGAGAGGCATTATTGAACTTCCTAGCTATGGTTCATCTTAAACTGTTCACATTTTGTCTTGCTATTCAACAAGAATAAATAAAGAAATAACTAAGTCATTTTTTCAAAGATATTCAAGTATTCTTAGCTAAGCAGTAATAGAAGGATAGGAGAAACTGGATCTTTAATTTTATTATTATTATGTTTTTTGCAAGATTTGTTCAAAGCCATACAACTAGATAATTATTAAGTGTCTGAGGCAGGATTTGAACTTAGGTCCTCCAGACTCCAGGGTCAGTGCTCTATCTACTACCCCATCTAGCTGCCCCAAGACCTTGATTTTATTTGCAAATGGACGTTCTGGATGAAAAAACTCCTTAATAATTCTGATAAGAATCTTCTTTACAACTTACAGTATTGGAAATAATAATAGTTATTGCTTTGCTTTTATGAACTTCTTCTCATGCATGCTCTTATTTGATCCTGGTAAAAATTCTGCAATATAGTTAATGAAACTACTAAAGAAACTGTGTCCTGATGTGACTTATCCAAGGTCACTTAGTGAATTTAAATAAAGCAAATTGATATTTTCTAATTTCACCTCTAATTTTCTTTGCATTACAGTAGAATGACCAAAAAAGTCATTTGATATGACATAAGGATAGTCAGAACAGTTATTAAGAGTTTTCTAGATGTGATGTTAAATATTTTGAATTGGTGACTTCTAGTTCTCCATGCTTTTCCCAGGGCCATAAGACCAAACAACATAACCAAGTTTATTGAATTTCATCATCCTGGCATTTGAATTTGTTTTCTTTGAACTGCATTTTCCTTCTAGTCTATTTCTTAGCTGCCTGTTTTTTAATTAAACTTTCTAATATATCTATTTAAGTCTTCCCCAGACCAAGTAATCAAGTGCATCAGGAAACTGAAATTCCATCATAAAACAGTTACTAATGCATGAGGGAAGGATTATTAAATTGCGGTTTTTATTACCTAAATTGACAAAGATGAGGGATGAAGAGTGAGCAGGCTGGAGTCATGTGGTAACATGCTCGTCTAATTAATGAAATGACAGCTTTATGCTGTGAAATAGCAAAAGGACTTGACAAGATGCATGCTTTTGCTCATTGACTCTAACAGCTGGAATGTTTCTTAACATTCCTTCAAGCTTTGGCAAAGCATATTCTCTTTGTCATATGAGGGATAAGAGAAAGATACACTGAAATTCTCCATCTATCTGATTTGCAATTCCAAATTTCAGTCTTTTCTTGAGACTATATTTTCTACTTTCCCAAGAAGTGGACACCATGTTAAAACTGAGTCTTCTAGGGGCCTCGAGCAATGATGACATATTTAAGCTGTCTTAAGAAAAAACAAGGAGTCCAAAATAGTAATAGGATAGTCTTCTGTCCTGGTCAGATAGAATATATAATATTTAGTTCAATTTGGGGCAATTTCAAGGATATTGGCCTTATTAAAGGAACAGAATGGTGAGTGTCTTGAAGATCAGGGTGTCTGAGAACTGATTGCAGCAACTGGGATATTTACCCTGGAGAATAGAAAGCTTAGTGAGAACATGATCTCTGTCTGGCTTAAAGCATTTAAAAAGCTGTCATGCAGAATTTTCTTATTCTTCTTTCACCTCTTTCCTCTTCTTCTTTCTCATCTGCTCTCAATGAGACTATATGTGATGATTTTATCTCACAATATATTTTTTATTGAATTACCAAAGGAGTTGGTATTTTTTTAAATTAATTTAAATTATTTTTTAAATTTTAATCTTCATATCCAAAGAACATTTTTTAAGAAAACATCTTTTTCCAGGGCTATTCTTTTCTGACTTTGATTTTTTTAAAAGTTAAGAATGAGATACTTACTATTTTCATTATTATTAATAATATAATTCACATTTGTTCACTTTAAGCTTATTTAACTTTTTCAAAAAGTTATGAATGAGATGATTTTTATTTTCATTACTATTATGATAATTTAATTCATATTTATCTGTGCTCATATATACATATATATAAATATATACATATTTGTTCATATAATATATATATATGTGTGTGTATATATATATATATATATATATATATATATATATATATATATATATGCACCTACAGATATAGGATAGTTAGTTGGTACAGTAGATAGAGCACTGACCTTGGAGTCTGGAGCATGAGAGTTTGAATCCAATCTCACACACTTGACACTTATTATCTGTGTGACCGTGGGCAAGTCACTTAATCCTGATTGCCTGGCATCCAGGGCCACCTCCAGTTGTTCTGATCCACATCTGGCCAATGTATTCAGATGGCTCTGGAAGAAAAAGTGAGGCTGGTAACTTAGTACAGCACCCCTTCACTCAAATTCAGTTTGTGTGCTTGCCATGGCATCATCTCTTCTGATGTCCTGGGTCTTCTTTGGGGAATAAAGCACTGAAATCACACACACACACACACACACACACACACACACATACACACACACACACACAAACTCTCTCTCTCTCTCTCTATATATATATATATGCACATATATGTATGTATATATACATATTATTTTTGCTTGTAAAAACCCATGAGGTAAATTTTCCTATACCTCTATTTTATGGGAGTGAAAATAAAATTTCAATGATATGAAGTGGCTTATTTGTTATTACATAGTTAATAATATCAGAGATAAAATTTGAACCCACATTTTCACTCCATGTATAATATTCTATTAATAATAAAAAAGTTAATATTTATGTAGAACTTTAAGGTTTTCATATTGTTTTACAGAGAGTTATTCATTTGATTCTCACAACTGTGAGATGTAGGTGCTTTTACAGCAATCAAGAATTTACTTCACTGTAAAATTCAGCATGTAATGTCAGGGCAAAATAAATGTTCAACAAAACAGAGGACTTTCAAAATTTACTGACAAAAAGACCATAAATGAATAGAGAAATCAAACCCCCAAAGCACAATTCAAGAGATGCATGAAAAGGTAAATGAAAAGAAGGACAAAACAAACAAACAAAGTAAATATTAGTCAAGACCATCAAATTATATACAACACTAAAAGAGAAGATAAAACATTTATAACTCTTGAGAATTGTACTTCTCTTAGGATAATTTAAAGGTCAAATTTAATTGAAGAGATTGGACTTAGAGGATATGGATATCATTGGATCTTGTCTCTCCACTGACCAGGTCTAAGATGACATCACCATTTTTGGGACAAAATGCCCTGATTAAAAGCAGGGGTGTTTGCTCTAAATTTAAGTGTCTCAGCTTCCATTGACCTAATCTAATTCTGCTGTTCTCACAAAGTTTAGGATTTTCTCTGAAACTGGGCAGTCCTGAATGAGTGTCTACCATAACTTACAATCATTTGTAAAATTCTTAAGTGAGACATTAAGTTCATCCTTGTATTTAGAGCCCTTTCAGATTCTTATAGTTAATTAAATCCGGGTTGGACTTAAATCCATACATTACTTAACAAAGGGTTAAGTACTCTGGGAGGGGGATTGAAGTGTGGGAGAAAGTATTCTTGGGGAAAGGATGCAAATAGTTCATGATTTGGCTTTGGATGATACTTTGACTCATAAGAATTGTGTGTCCTTAGAGGGTATTTGAAAAGGGAATAAGAAAAAAAATGATTATAATTTGATGTAAAGAAATTTGAAGAAACTAAGGCACAAAGGCATTATGTGACTTGCTCAGGTCACACAGTTATTAAGTATGTGAGACAGGATTCAAACTTGGTCTTCCCTGATTCCAAGTCCTGAAATCTCTCCCTGAGACATCTTTCACCGTGAAGAAAAATTAGATGTACTACAACCACACAGGATTGAACATCAAGACAAGATGAAGACAGATTTCAGTTCAGACAAGTCTATGCAAGAAAAAAATGACTTAACAATTAAAGCTGTCTGAAATGAAAAGACCCAGTTATATTATTAAGAACTAGTTTCCCTATCATCAGTTCTTCTAATGTAGTCTAGATAACCAGTCAGGAATGCTGAACAGGAATGGACTGCATTAGATGACTTTTGAGATCCCTTACAATTTAGAGATTATGTAATTAATTATTCCTTCAAGAAAAAGTTTGAGATTTTGACAAGTAGCACATTAATGATTCTCCATTTCATAAACCCAATGTATCTAAATAGTGATATGGTATTATCTATGAACACATCAATAATGACATCTCTATGCAAAGTTAGTATATGTGATTTCCCATATTGACATGTAATTGAAATTAAAAAATGAGACCCCTTTTTTTGAAATTATATAGTGTCTGGGTGGCTAGATGGCCCAGTGGATAGAGGACTGACCCTGAAGTCAGGATCAAGAGTTCAAATCTGGCCTCAGACACTTAATAATTACCTAGCTGTGTGGACTTGGGCAAGCCACTTAACCCATTTGCCTTGCAAAAAAAGCCTAAAAAAATGCCTAAGAAATTATGTAGTGTCAGTATTTTATATTTATATGTATATATGTGGGTGTATACTTGAGAATAAACAATTTATAATCCATCACTCAAAGGATCATACATTTTCACAAGGGATTATTGAAGAACATTCATTTTAGTACTCTCAGATCAAGAAATTGAGACCCAAAATATATTCAGTGCTCAAGGTCATACATGGTCCCTTGATTCCAAATCTAGAAATCTTACGATTATACTATGCTGCCAGCATTTATGTTTTGTAAAAGTTAAATTTTATGAAAAGTACAAACTATTTTTAGAATAAATTTTATGAAAAGTACAAACTATATTTAGAATAGTGCATATTATAATTTGTCTTTTTTGAGACATCTGTTTTTACCTGCCCTTTTTGTTTCTCACAGGTGAGCAAATATTTTATACATGATTAATTTTGATTCATTTTAAATATATGTAAATGGTTAGATGTATTTCAGAACACCTGTCTCTTGAATTGGAAAATGACCACCATAGATTTGATGAAAAAAAAATTTGCTCATTTCTGGGATTTCAAAATTTCAAATATATAGGTACAACTTGGAGTCAGGAACATTTGACTTCAAATTCACTCTCAAACACCTAAGTAATCAGATGATACTGAACAAGTTACTTTAACTTTCTGACCCTCTGTTTCTTTTTCTGTAAAATTAAAGGGTTGGTTTCAATGACCCCTTTTCTACTCAAAAGAATTCTACCTTTCGATATTTAAGGTGTTCTAAACTTTTCATATTTCCTCTCCAAAAATGCTATGTTTAATTAAAGAAGAAAGGAGGTGGGGAAGCTGTTTTTATATCACTTCAATTTTCTTGGGTAGTTATGGGCAGAACCAGTCTGAGGTTTCAGCCAGTTCTCATCCCCAAGATATGTGTGCGAAGCTGGGCCAGGGAACAAACTCCTTTGAAGGTAAATTATTATAAATGTAAATTTCAACCCCCTGTGGGGCTGCTCTACAGAGAAGGATTTCTAGGCTTGGCACAGCTCAGTAGCAATTATCTAGACTTGAGCACAGTTTCTGTTTCAAGGGGAAAGATATTTGGCAGCATCTCCTGAGGGCTCAGAAAGGCCACATCATTTTCTCCCAGAGATGCCAGAATCTCTCATTTCTTAGCATGAAATGTTAATGCTCTTTGCTCTCCCATTCCCCTCTCTACCCCTTCCCCCATCCTCCCTATTCACACTCTGATTCTCACGGCTGAGAAGGAGCAGGTATGGCTTGAGCTCAACCCACTCCACCTCCTGCAACCATGGACTGAGACTCTAGGAGGGATTAACTGATGCCAACAGTATCCTCAGGTCAACACATGCCAGATAGGTTTCGAATCTTCACGGTCAAACATGTGTTTCACTTGAAGGGATGAGGCAGGGTTAGTCAAGTAAATGAATTCTAATTTTTCTGTTCCCTCCACCATAAAAGTTGCTTTTGATTTGAGAATAGTTTAATTAAGCATTAATTAAATTCTTAATGTGTTCCAAGCACGATTCTAGCCAATATAAGGGGAATCACAATTAAAGGAAGAAGAGATTCCTCTTATGTTAAAGGTGTTTATAAACTAAAACGGGAGGTGAGACATTGAAGAACAATTTTTAGTGATAGGATAAAGTGAATAAGAACAATAAGAAGTCACGTTTTCATAGTAGTTTGAAAGTTACAAAGAGATTTCCTTGGAGTAATCTTATAAAATGTCTGGTATTAATTCCATTTTTCAGATTATGAAACTTGGATCAATGTGGTCACAGAACCTAAAAGTGCTGAAGGAATAAATGCTGGTGTTGGCCTTTGAACATAGATTTTTCCAGTCCCTCCCTCACTTAAATTCAATTCACTTTTATATCATGGTATCACATCACTGATGTTTTGATTTTTTAATAATTTAAATTTAAAATTGTATTTAAGTAATAAATTCAATCACAATCATGAATTTAGGCTGCCTCTTCAAATCACTGATAAAACCAAAGAGAAAATTCAGTGTGAGTTTAAGAAGAAAATGAAATTCATTAAAATCAATGTTAAAATTGGAAGTAACCCTAGATATTATCTAGTTAAACCAAATTTTATAGGAAAAAAAGCAAAAATCAAAACAAAACAAAAAAAGCTGAAGCCTGAAAAGAAAAAGTACCCCAACCAAGATCATTTGTAGAGATTGATGTTAATGCAGAGGCTAAAATTCAGTTTTCCAAATTCCCTTAATGCCCATTCATTTAGTTTTCATTCCTCTGGATCTAAATTTGGGAAGATCTCAAAGATGAAATGGATTTTAGATTCGGAGAATTATGATACCTATGAATTGACAGTGAGGGGAGGGACAGACAAGTCACATCAGCATAAGCATAGGCATCAATGGAGGAATAAACATTGTCTACTGTCTCTTTAGGAATTTATTTGCCCAGAGTCTTTTCCTCTAAATACTCTCCTGAAATTTACTTGCTCAACAACCTGGCATGAAAAAATGCTTCAAATAATTATTTCCAGGAGAGTTTGGACTTGGCTAATAAGAGTTACAATCAGTTATGACTACCAGGGACTTATATTAGTCCTATTATTTCCTTAGATTGTCTCAGATAATATAGGTCATCAACACTTGCTGCTCCTTTACATTTATAATGGACTATATGGTTGCTGACTCGCTGATGTCAATCCACAAATAAGACCAGGGAATTGCAGAGAAATATTTTTGACTGTGTAACTTGTATTACTTGCCATTAAGAACTTGATTCGTTGATGAATATGAAGAGAGGCAGATGTGGAAATTTTTATAACTCATAGTATAAAGATTTTGAAAAACAAAAAGTACAAAACATATCAATTCACATGATACACAGAGGAGGAAGCTAAAGTATTTTTGTATTTTATGGAGACAACCTTGAATATGAAAGAAAAAAGACTACAGTCAAATTTGTACTCCCTGATAACTTGTATAAATCTATCTTTCTAAACTTCATTTTCTACATATTACATTAGCTACCTCAAATGATTATTCCTTGTTCTACTCTAGCTTCCCTTTCTTTCTTACCCTATTCTTTCCATTCACCTACTGTTTCCTCCTCTTCTCTCTAATGAATTGTCAAAAATATTTGGGGTCATGGGATTTATAAATGAGAGAGAGCTTCAAACTCATTTAATCCAGTGATTTTTCAAAACATGCTTTAAGTCCACCTGCCCAGGCGTCCCCTTTTTTAGGGAGCTACAAGGTTAAAAATATTTTCATGATAATACCAAGATTTTTCAAAATCTAACATGATAGATAAAATCCACATAAACAAAAATTCTTTTTAACTGTGTAAAGGGCTTTTGAGATAAAAATAAACAAGAATTACTATTCCAATCCAGTCCCTTGCATATTTACGTATAAGGAGGCCAAAGAAAGGGGAAATGACTCGCCAAAATCACTTAGATTACTAATAGTAAAGCTAAGACTTGAACACCACATCCTTTGGCTTTGAATATATTGATTCTGCCTTGGTCATATTTACCCCAAATCTTAATGCATGTGTTTACATCCCAAAATAGTTATTGATTTCCCTACACCCTCTCCTGAATTTCTTTCCCATCTTCCAACTACTACCATTACCAAAGTGTGATCAAAATCACAGGGGAAAAAGAATCTGATATCACTGTGCTTCATATGAAGTGTAAATTTACCCAACATACAATATGATAAGCATATAATTTTGTTATTTGATGGATATGTGAGTTCAAGAGGAGTGAATATTCTCTCCAGAGTGAAACTCCTTCATGACTCGATATTTTGCATTTTCTGTTTCTTTAAATAAATCTACCATAGTTACCAAAGCTATAAAATGGAGATCACAATATGAAATATTTGCACTGCCTCCCTCTCACAGCACTATTGTGTTAAAAGTGCTTTGAAAACCATAAAATATAGAAATAAGAGCTGTTATCATTTTTCTTAAATTGAAGGGCAGTGAATCTGTGGAATTTGTATCAATTAAACGAGAGAAGAGTATCATAAATCAAACAAGCTTGTAAATAATTGCTTTAAAGTCAACTAATAATAATAAATGACATTTGTATAGTATTTATAATATATCAAACACTTTATAATGAATATTTCATTTGGTGTTTACAAAACCTCTGAAAGGTTAGTGCTATTATTATGCCCATTTTACAGATGAGAAAATTGAGGCAAATAGAGAGTCACACAACTAATAATTACCTAATACTGACTTTGAATTCAGTCTTCTGACTCCAGGCTTGTCATTTTATCACCACCTGGCTACCCCTACCCAAATCATGATTTAAAAAAAAAAACAAGATGAGAGAAATATATCCAACAACTTAAAAATCACTGAACAAAATTTAGTATTTGGCTATATCATGTTCACATTTGGAATGAAGAACATGAAGAATTCAGAGAAACAGAGATGTATGAAGTGATTCAGGGTGAAGAAAGTAGAACTAAAATCAAATTACAGTTAAAATGCAAATGAAGTCAACAAGGAGAGACAAAAATAGCTATAGATACAAAAAAGACCAAAGAACTTGAAAAACTAAATTTGAAATTTAAGATTCATGACCCAAAGGAAATTATAGTTACCTGAACATCATTTTATTTAGCAAATATCTATTGATCACCTACTTACCAAGTAAGGCTACAAGGAAGGAAATATGAATTCTGCTAATCACCATTTGACAGGGAGAAAACTGCATCTTAGAAAGGTTAAATCGCTTGAGTAACACTCAGATAGTAGGGAATCCAGGTTTCACACTTAGAACCTCTTGGTCTTGCACAGAAACCACAGAAAATGTATCACGGTCATATTCTAAGCAATCTGTCACTTCTTAAGGAATTCCTTGGTAGATAAGCTCTTTCTATAACTGCTTCAAAAGAGTTCACTTACTTCATTGCAGATGCAAGAAGAGAATAGATGTTTGACTAAAAAATCCAAGTGTAACACTATCTCATGGAAAGGAACAGTGAGATATCTTTTGAACATTCCTTCTATCTTGGATAGTTTGTTGAGACTTCATGTCAATGAATGAACATTTATTGCAAAAATACATATTCTTGATCTACTGTATTATTGATATGTATCGTGTTCATTACAACTTGCCAGCTCTCTGCCTTTGGGTAGATCATTTGTCTCTATCTAAAATTTTAATCTGAAGAATGGAAAGAGAACTAGATTTCTCTAATGGACTTCACAGCTTTAAATCCTATAATCCCATAATTTCTATGTATGGGTGAGGTAATAAGGACAATAACATAAATAGCAGTGAGCATTTATACCTCAAGTGAATGTTTATTAAGTGTTTATTAGGCTATCTCCTTTGCTAAGAAAGGATTCACTAAGTACTTTTGGTCTTCTCACCCTGGAACATCACATGGCTCCTGGAAAACCCCTTCTTCCACTAGTGAGTTCCTCTCAGAACCTTCACTGTGAGTACAGGTCAAGTTCACTCTTCTGACTCTGATTCCTCTTCTGATTCTTTGGACTTATCACCTTATCCTCCCTCCCCTCCACACCTTTTCCCTTCCCCTTTTATATGTTACCTTCTCCTATTAGAACAAGAATACTTTGACTTCAAGGACTGTATTTTTGCTTATGTTTGTATTCCTAGAGCATAAAAAAGAGCTTGAATATGGTAAAGTGTTTAAACTTGTTGACTTGATTTGTCAGGACCAAAAGTAACTAAAATTAGCACTAAATTTGGGTTGTGGCATGGGAGGAATTTCTCTATCATGGTCTAAGTATGAGGATGAGTCTGTTGTTTATATGCATCCCATGAAAGCTGTTGGGTTTCTTCCAGAATCCAAAAATATTGGATACAATTAGCAGGGGAACATTTGCAAATGCTTCTAATTCTCAAAAGGGTCTAGAGAGTTCAATTGAACAGTAATACCTGACTGATTACTGTAATACAGATTTTTCTTCTTTCCCTCCATAACACCCACTCCAACTTTTCATTTTCTTTTTTTCCAGGTCAAATTTAAAATGACAGAAACTTATTTTGTCTTTTATGCTTCCTTCAAAGAACTAAATAGGGAACTCAAATCATCTTATAATGCTCCATTAGTGGCTGCCTCTGATATTTCATCCTTCAGAAAAAGTGTCTTGAGGTTTCTAGGAGCAAAAACTCTAGCAGTTGTAACTTAGCAGGAAAGTCTTTGAACATGGGGCTGGAGTTGGACTTGACGTCTATTACTGAGGAGCAGTATAGCTAAGTGCTGAGAAGCAGATTGTCAAAGAATGAATGATATTTTTGTCCATAGAAATTCAAGAAGATCATTGGTTAGGGCATGCAAAAATTGAGATTTGTGTTTAGTGAAAGGATGATGCCTTTGAATTATAAATTTGTTTTCAAAGAATGTTAAAAGTAAAGAAATAATAAAATGGAAAAAGGGATCATTTAACTCTTTATAAGAATTCTTGCATACATGTATTGACTTAGAAAACAATATATTAACATTATCTGTGTTCTTTTATATTTTATTTATTTTGTTAATTATTTCTTAGCTACATTTTAATTTGATTCAGAAACATCTGGGAATGCTGTGAATCACTATGCAGTCAATGAGTCATTTGGATCACAACATGTATTACATCATTCTGCTCCTACAGCATCTTTTTCAATATTGATCTTAGCATTTTTATAACTTACCCAGCAAATTTTTTCAATGAAAACTAATTGTGTTGCATGTAAAGAAGGGTATTTTCCTATGAAGCCCTCAAAAGTTGTCATGGTAATGAACCTATCTCATTTACCACATCATTGTCTCATCTGGTTGCAGGCTACATAATAGTCTGCCCTTTTGTGTCTTTTTTACATAGACTTATTTTGATGATTCATGATAGCAGGAGGCAGTATCATTAGAACTAAATTTTCAAGTGCTACCCAGCCTTTCAGACCTAACAATGTATTATTATATAGTAATTTTCCAAAGATCAACCTATTTACTTGACCCATTTACCAGAAGTTTAATCACCTAGGTGATTATATTTATTTTATCTATAGAAATTCATGAGAGCTTGTGACCTACATTCGTGGAAAACATGTCAATATCAATGAAATAACAGATTGTGTTAGGAGTCAGGATCATGTTGCTGTTTAATTGCATGAGTCTTATTATGTATGACTCTTCATGACCCCCATGGGTCATATTCTCCATAGAGTTTTTTTGGCAAAGATTCTAGAGCATTTAGCCATTTTCTTGGTCAATGGATTAAGGTAAATAGAGATTAAATATCTTGCCCAGGGTCACATAAGTGATAAGAGTCTGAGGCTAGATTTGAACTTAGATCTTCCAGACTCTCCAGGGATAATTCTCTATCCACTGAGCCACCTAGCTGCCTCTAAGCATAAATTGGATCATAGAGTCTCCTTTTAATTTTTTTTAACTTCTCAAAGATTAATGGAATTTGGATCTCAGTGAATGCAAATCTGAATTTACTTTTGAAGAAAGGTATTTAATAAAAAATGTCACTGCAATGGAAAAAAATGATTGAAGCAGATTTATTTATTTGAGACAATAGTGGTTAAGTGACTTGCCCAGAGTCACCCAGCTAGTGTCTGAAGATAGATTTGAACTCAGGTTCATCTTATTCTATGACTTGTACTCTATTCTCTGTGGCACCTAACTGCCTTTAAATTAAAAGCCTATTTACAAGAAAAATATCATGAAGAAATTTTAGGTGGAAGAAAAGATAAAGAAGAATAGTAGGTCTATCCATTGTACTTTCTCTACCTCTTAGAATTTACAGCTACCATCACAGCTAAATCCAAGTATTTCTTCTAATAAATAACATTTCCTGACTCTTTCTAATTTCTCATGTCCCCTTCAATGACTTTGTCTTTATTATGCATGTATTTTACTATATTTGCTTATCTCTGTACTTGTTTTTCCCCAGTAGAATTTCACTTTTACTTTGTCACATAGTAGGAATATAAAAATGAATGTAGATGGATTTCTCAACACACTAAAACATTTTCATTCACAAAAGGATGTAAAAATTTGAGGAAGTTTTAAAGCCCCCAAATTTGAAAGTTTGAACATTTAGATTCAAACTTGACTGAAATGGAAAGCATTTCCTTCCATTTCTTTCAAACATCTTAAAGTTCTCTCCCCTTCTGGGAGGTTTAGGGGAAATAACCTAGAAAATAAAAAAAAATTAAATCAAGAATATTCATTGGAACAGCTCAGTGAATTAAGGCAGAGATAATATCTTAGAACATTGAAAGAGGATTCAAGAGAATTGAGGTAGCTACTGTTTTATCATTAAATAACTATGAGACCTTGAGCACAATTACCTTCTTTGGGCCTCAGTTTTTCTAACCTGTAAAAGGAAAGGATTGGCCTAGTAGATCTCTCTAAGGTAGTTTCTGGGATTGGGGGTGGGGGTGGGGAGAGGGATAATTGATTATTTTGTGAACACAGAAAGAAAGTCAGCAATGGGAGAGGATTGCTTTAGGCTCTTGTTGGTAGGGAAGACTTTAGTGGGGAAATGGGATTTGAGCAATACTTTGAAAGGAGGCTATGATTTGGAAAAGTGCAAAGAAGAGAGGGCATTCCAGGATAAAACATAATGCAAAAAGAAAAAACAGTTATATGTAGTTATAATGAGTTATGGAGTTTGACTGGAATAGAGTTTCCAGTTATCACAAATATGACAGTAATACAGTACTAACATTGACTACAATTCCATATGTGAGTTTATGTGAATAAATACCTCTGGCATTGTTTGGATTTTTCTATTGTCACATTGACAAAAATTCAGTCAAAGGGTTTGAATTAACATGCTATCTGAATTAACCACTGATAGTCACTCAATTCAATTCCTCTTCATGGTGGTAAGAATATTTGTGGGTTATACATATCTTAGTCTGTAGGATTACTTCTGACCATTAGAGGGTATTCAGCCCTGCTCATACTAGACTTGTTCCCCAAACCCTGGTGGCTTTTACAAGAAACTCTGAAGGCCCTTTTTAATGATAATTTTATTTAATGTTACTATATATATATATATATATATATCTTCTTGAACCCTTATGCTGTCAAGTATCTCATATAATAAAGATTTTAAATGAAAATAAAACAAAGAAAAGTTTAGTAAAACTAGCCAGTTTGTCAAACAAGCCTGTGAGTATATGCAATGGCCCACATATATAGTATACCTCATTTTTTCAGTTTAAAAAAGTAGAGATATGTTTTCTTAGTTCTTGCCAATCTTCAAGTTTGGTTATTATAAGTATCCAATTTTCAATTTCCTATTTTTATACCATATATACTGTTATATGTAAAGGAAATCTTCTTTAGATGACCCTTAATTTCAGTGTTTTCCCTCTGATAAATATTTCTTATTTATTCTATATAAAACTTGCTCTGTTTATATTTATTTATATATTGTCTCTTCCATTATATTGGAAGCTCTTTGAGGGCAGGGATTGCATTTTTGTCTCTTTTTGTATCCTCAATTAGGGCAGTTCCTGGTACTTATAGAGGTTTATTGCTTCTGCTGTTAATAGGAATTTAATGAATGTTTATTGATTGACTGATTGATTATATCTATAATAACTATTGTTTTCCTGATTTTGCATATTTCATTCTTAATCTAGCCCTATAAGTCTTTCCATGCTTCCCTGAATTCTTCAATGCATTACTTCATACTATGATGTTATTCTGCATTCCTATGCAACGATGTGCTTATCTAGTTCCCCTATTGATAGGTAGCTACTTTATTTCTGATTTTTCATTATAACTAAAAGTATACTTATGAACATTTGGAATATTTGTTATAGATGACACCTTCTTTACTGTCTGGGGCAAACTGTGGACAATTTAATCCTAACTTCTGCCCCCACATAAAATAAAGTTTCTTTTTAGAATGCTTACATTATTTCACAATTCTACCAGCTGGGTATTAGGTAACTATGCTTACACAGATCTTCCAATATTTTTTTATTCTTTTGTTATTCATTGCCAAATTGTTTAATATAATGTGAAACCAAAGTTCTTTTGATTTATTTTTTCTTATTATTAGTGATATAGAATAATCATTCATTATTTCATTTCTTCTTAGAGAACTATTTGTTCAAATCAGAAACAGATTTCAATCTCTTCCTATTCTCATAGTAAAAAATGGAAATTTACTATAGTTATGTCTGGCTTTATTATCTTCCTCTATCACTGGGGTAATTTATTTCTTCCCTTAATACCTATAGGCTTTGCCATGGGCTATGTGATCAAGGTAATTTATTGTTTAAAAAACATGAAAAGGGAAAAAAACCAAACATTTTTCTGAGTGAAGATGATTATTGTTAAATGCCTCTTTTGTGTAATGCCTAATCTCCCATATCAGTTGTGCCATATTCAAATAGAAATGAGGGCACTCAGTCATATATTATAATTCCTAACAACTCCACATTGACTTCAAAACCATGTATTAACATTATTTATGTTCTGTTGTATTTTTTTATTTACTTTGCTAAATATTTCCCAATTATATTTAATCTGGTTCACAGTCATTTGTCATTCCTACCCTTCAAGATCTTTGCTGTAGAGAGGAAGATGGGTTCCAAAGCATTTACTCCCAAGGCTGGTAACAAATATGTAGAGGATAGGGTATCATTGACCTTCTCACTTCCAGGAAAACATAATAAAAAAAGGGACAAAACTTTTCTATGGGTTCCTCCAGGCCACGAATAAGGGTTGTTAGTGGCAGATAGTCTTTAGTTGATTCAGTATAATACTGTTGTTGAAATAGTATTTGCTCTGCACAACCTGCAGCCCTAGCTACTTATCTCAAGGGTCCAAATGCTGCTTATTTAATAACCAGAATTCTGAAGGGGAAGACCTTGTGGCATTGCTCTGGGCACACACCTATCACAAAGGATTCATCAGGACCCCATAGGAGAAGGAGTAACTTCTCTCTGTTGGCAGAAACTCAGAATTTTTCCACTAGGCTTCTTTGTTAAGTCATTGCCCCAGGGCAATTCACAGAAACAACAAAACTAGAGAAATTTCTCCAGGGACCACTTGATAGAAATATTTAAATGCCTTAAAAGATCACTGATCTCTTCAGTGTGGCTATTATAGTTCCTGAAGGACAACCTGAATTTCTAACATTTGAACAAGTGATGTGATGCTATAGAAAAAAAAATCATCACCTGGCAAGAAACTTAGAATAATAAATAGTAGCTCATATTTTTGTAGTCCTTTCAAAGTTTACAAAGTTATTTTTTTTGGAAGAATCTAATGAGAAAGAGAGTGAAAACTTTATTATCCCAATTTTAAATATAGTAAGAGAGTCAGTTTCTTAGAAGTTAACTGCTGCTTATGGTCACTAAACTACTATAATGCAGTGACTGAATCTGAATCTAGGTTGAATTTCCCACCCAGCATTAAAAATGTGATTAAATTGAGAAGTAGTATCAAAGACAAATGAATCTAGATTGTTGAGGGCATTGAATGCCAGCTTAAGTAGTTCAGACTTGTTCTTGACTGTTAGCCTAAAGAAATAACTAAGGTCCCTGTATATACAGGGGTACCTCTCTTAAACATTGCTGACCATGGCAGAAAACAGTGTCAATTTGCATGCAGAGGAACAAAATATCAGGAAGAAGGGATGAGGTAACTTTCTTTTTTCTAGGGCTATTTGGCTAGTCCCTCAAGTATTTGTACCTTTGATCCATCTCTTTCAGAATCTAGAGCATCCAATCATTTTCTGTCTCTCATCTTCATTCTTTTTTTCTTTAATTCTCTCACAATAATAGTGAGCATTTATATAGAGATCAAGGTTCGCAAAACCTTTTACAAATATATTAACTCATTTGTTCTTAATGACAAATCTGTGAAAAGATACTATTATTATTCCTATTTTACTAAAAAAAACTTCAATTAATATTTTAGCATGTACCAAATACAGTGCTAGGACTTTAAATATGAGCAAAAAGAAAGACAATTCTTACTCTCAAATAGTTTACATTCTAACTATATCACTTAGTATATCACATAATGAAATCACATAAAAGGAATTTGGAAAGGGCGGGGGAGAAGATACCCATGTTGGGGATAGAGTACTTTACATTGAAGCAGGGTGTCGAAAAATGAAGAAATAGTTGACTTGGCCACCCTCCTTAATAGAAGATTCTGGGAGAAAAGATCTAGTCTGGGGGGGGCGGTCACCGTAACTGAGGGTCCTTCCTAGGTGTGATTTCCAATATAGTAGTGATCATACAGAATGGAGAATTTTCTATAGCATGATGGTGGATTTCAGACTGATGAGAAATAAAGAGAGAAAAATGAGATAAAAAGATATTAAATGATTCGTCCAAGTTCACAGAGCTATTAGATGTCTGAAACAAGGTCATTCTAACTCTTAGTCCAGTGTTTTATTTACTGTCTTATTTCATTACCTACAAACATTCACTGGTCTTTCACATCCTAAAAAAAATAACTAAACAAAGGAAAAAAATCTCAGCTTTTAACATCTTCACCAGATATCATATTGTATTTTTTCAATCTTTCTCTACTGTTTGTGTATATATATATATATATATACATGCATATACACATGCATGATACAGTATACATACATACATATATGTGTGTATATGTTCTCACTGTCTCCCCTTACTTAACACCACCACCACTCACTTCTCACTATCCTACCACCCTGCCAAAAAAACACTCTCCAAGGTTGCTGAAGGTCTCTTTACCAAGTAAACACTCTTTTCTCTTACTTTGGATTACACAATCCTGCTCTTTCCAGGTTTTCTTCCTATCTCTATGACTGATATTTTTCATTTTCATGTATTCACCTCCCACTTACTAATCATGAGTTTCCTTTATAGTTCTCTCCTGAGACCTCTTCTCTTTTTTGATTTATCTTTCATGGTGATCTCATCAACCTCCATGGGTTCAGTGATTATCACTGTGGAAGTGACTTACAGATCTATGCTTTACTCTTCTATTTCTCCTGAACCCCAGGCCCATATCATCAATTTATACCTCACATCTCTACCTTTATGTTCCATCAATATCTAATTATAGACTGTCCAAAATTGGACTGATTTTCTGCCATTCATTCTCAAAAATTATTTTTGATGAGGGGGGGTTAGAAGGAGGTGTTCACTCCTATTTCCATAATTGTCTGATGAGATTGGATATTGGCAAATACAAGCATAAAATGGAACAAATGTATATTTGCTGATATAATAATTAGGACTTCAAAGTTTGTAAAGAATCTCATCCTCATCACATCCCTCATTACAAACTCATGATTATCCTCTTTTTATATTTGAGGAAACTGAGATATAGAGAGTTTAGGTGATTTGCCCTCCATAAAATAGCCAGTGAGTATTTGAATTCAGGTATTCTTAATTCAAAGTCCAGCACATTACTCTATCTATTATACCCTCTAGCTGCCTGTATTTATATTAAATCTATATCTATAATGTTGATATTATTTATATATTATATATAAATTATCATAAAATTTAGAATTTGTGTAGCATTTTAAAGTTTAAAAAGTGTTTGCTTTTTAATTGATATTTTATTTTTCCACATACATGCTATGACAGTTTTTCAACATTCATCCATATGCATATACTTTTTTCCCCAACACCACTAACTGTGTCATGGGTGGATCACATTCTTTATGATAAGTCCATCATAAAAGTGACTTCCATATTTTTCCACCGTTGCCATTGCTGATTGCAACTCCCTCCTTTCATATTTCTCCACCACCATGTACTATATTTTCTCTCTTCTTTCACTCTGACTCTGCTGTAGAGTATCTGAGTGGCACAGCAGACAGATCCCTGGCCCTGGGGCCAAGAGGCCCTGAGCCCCCATACCACCCCTGAGGCCCAGCATCCACCTGGCCCTATGGTCCTGAACAGGCCATCCAGTCCCAGCCCCTTGAAAGAAGTAAAAAAGAAAATGTGTTATATCTGACCACTCTCCCCCAATAGTCCATCCTCTCTTCCTTTATTCACATTCCCTCCTTCTACCATCCCCCCCTCCTTCTTACTCCAGATGTCTATACCCCATCGAGTGTGTGTATATATATATATGCTGTTTCCTCTCCTAGACACCTCTGATGAGAGTGAAGATTCTCTCATTCCCCCTTGCCTTCCCCCTTCCATATCATTGCAATAGCTCATTGTAATAAAGAATAATCTTATTATATGAAATATCTTCACCTATTCTCCCTCTCCTTTTTTTTCTCCCATTACATTTCCCTTTTTTCTATTGACTCCATTTTTTTACACCATATTTTATCTTCAAATTCAGCTTTCTCCTGTGCTTCATCTATAAAATCTCCTTCTACCTGCTCTGTTAATTGAGATGGTTCATATGAGTATTGTCAGTGTCATTTTTCTATACAGGAATACATGCTGTTCATCCACATTAAGTCCCTCATATTTTCCCCTTCTCCTCCAATCCCTATGCTTCACCTGAGTCCTGTATTTGAAGATCAAACCTTCTGTTCAGCTCTGGCCATTCCAACAGGAACATTTGAAATTTCCCTGGTTCATTGAAAGTCCATCTTTTTCCTGGGAAGAGGACATTCAATTTTGCTGGGTAGTTGATTGTCAGTTGCATTCTAAGCTCTTTTTCCTTCCATTCTATTATGTTCCAAGCTCTAGGAGCTTTTAATGTAGTTGCTACTAAGTCCTGTGACACCCTGATTGCAGCTCCACAGTATTTGAATTGTGTCCTTCTGGCTGCTTGTAATATTTTCTCTTTGACTTGGGAGTTCTGGAACTTGGCTATAATTTTCCTGGGGTTTGGGGTTTGGGATCACTTTCTCGGGGGGATTGGTGGATTTTCTCCATTTCTATTTTGCCCTCTGCTTCTAGGATATCAGGGCAATTTTCCTGTAGTAATTCTTTGAAAATGATGTCAAGGGTCCTGCAGGGCCATCTGCCTGCAATATGGGAGGGCACCAGGGGAGCTGGGAGGGGGCCCACCTGCCGGAGAGGAAGGGAGGAGAGAGGGAGCCCTAGCCCACAGCGAGGGGAGCAGGCCGCAACGCGAGCGCCCTTGGGACCAGCCTGCGGAGTGCTGGGGGAGGCCAGCCCTGCAGCCACGCAGCCCCTGCCCGCTGCCCCACCGGCCGCCTGCCTGGGCCTCCACCCACTGGATTTATGGAGAAGAAGAAAATGGTCACTCAGGGTAACCAGGAGCCAACAGCCACTCCTGATGCCATGGTTCAGCCATTTACCACCATCTTGTTTCCACCACCTCCACAGAATGGAATTCCCACAGAGTATGGGGTGCCACACACTCAGGACTACGCCGGCCAGACCAGTGAGCATAACCTGACCCTTTATGGAGGTACACAGACACACGGAGAGCAGACTACTAACACGGTCAGCACCCAGAACGGAGCGCTGACACAGACAGAAGGAGGGGCACAGACAGATGGACAGCAGTCACAGACACAGAGTAATGAGAATACTGAGAGTAAATCGACCCCAAAAGGGTTGCATGTCTCCAGCATCCCCTTCTGATTCCGGGACCCTGATCTCCGGCAGATGTTTGGGCAGTTTGGCAAAATCCTTGATGTAGAAATAATCTTTAAGGAACCGGCTCCAAGGGATTTGGGTTTGTAACTTTCGAGAATAGTGCTGATGCAGACAGGGCCAGGGAGAAATTACACTGCACCGTGGTAGAGGGCCGGAAAATCGAGGTAAATAATGCAACGGCACACATAATGACCAATAAGAAGATGGTCACACCCTATGCAAATGGTTGGAAGCTGAGCCCTGTGGTTAGAGCCGTCTATGGCCCAGAGTTATATGCTAGGCAATGATGCAGCTGTGCCCCTGTAGGGAAGGGAGGGGATCAACACTTACATTCCGCTCATCATTCCCGGCTTCCCTTACCCCACTGCAGCCACCATAGCAGCCGTATTCAGAGGAGCCCACCTAAGGGGCCTGAGGGCGGATGGTGTACGGTGCAGTCAGAGAGGTACCTCCCACAGCCATCCCTGTCTACCCAGGTGTGGTTTACCAGGACGGATTTTACAGTGCTGACCTCTATGATGGATATGCAGCCTACAGATATGCACAACCTGCTACTACGACAGCAGCCACAGCCGCTACCGCTGCTGCAGCCACTTACAGCGACAGTTATGGCAGGGTTTATACAGGAGACCCCATACCATGCCCTTGCCCCTGCCGCTAGCTACGGAGTTGGTGCTGTGGCGAGTTTATACCGAGGTGGCTACAGCCGATTTGCCTCCTACTGAAGTGACGTGACCCCTGCAGATGGGACAGCCCCCCGTTCATGAGGCTTGGCTATTGCAATATTTACTCCTAGAGGAACTCTATAGCAAGATGAAGAGGAAAAACAACAACAACAACAAAAAACCAAAAACAAAAACACGCAAAAAAACCACAAAAAAAGAGAAAAATTTTTTATACCTCACTATGTTCTTTGAATATGTATTTTCCTTTAAATTTCTGCCTTTAATTCTTTTGTTCCAAAAAAAAAAAAGAAAATGATGTCAAGGCTCTTTTCCTGATCATGACATTCAGGTATTCCCATAATTTTTAAATTATCTTTCCTAAGTCTGTTTTCCATATCAGTTGTTTTTCTCAGTGATATGTTTCACATTTCATCTAATTTTTCATTCTTTTGGTTTTGAAGTATTGAGTCCTTATTTCTCATAAATTCAGTAATCTCCCTGAGTTCTATTCTTTGCCTGAAGGATTTGTTTTCCTCAGAGAGCTTTCTTATCTCTTTTTTCCATCTGGCTAATTCTTCTTTTTAAAGCATTCTTCTCCTCAATAACTTTTTGAACTCTTTTATCCATTTGACCTAAGCTGGTTTTTAGCATGTTATTTTCTTCAGTATTTTTTTGGATTTCCTTGACTAAGCTGCTGACTTCATTTTCATGTTTTTCCTGCATCTCTCTCATTTCTTTTCCCAGTTTTTCTTCTAACTCCTTCGTTTGATTTTCAAAGTCTTTTTTGAGCTCTGTCATAGCCTTAGCCCAATTTCTGTTTTTCTTCAAGTTTTTAGATGTAGGAGTTTGTGCTTCTTCATCTTCAGACTGAGTGTTTTTATCCTTCTTGGGCTCACAGGCAAAATATTTTTCAATGGTGTTCCTATTTTGTGTCTGCTTTCTCCGCCCCCTCCATATACATATACATTTTCCCAGCTTAAGCCTATTTTGGGGGTGCTTCCTGAACTTTTGGGGCACTTCCACAAGGATATCAGTGTGTGAGGCTCTGTCCTCCCTCCTGGTCTGTGAATGACCATAAGCACCCCGCTCTGCCACAGGA
Source organism: Macrotis lagotis (assembly GCF_037893015.1). Lineage (NCBI taxonomy): Eukaryota > Metazoa > Chordata > Mammalia > Peramelemorphia > Peramelidae > Macrotis > Macrotis lagotis. The sequence continues at coordinate 137,171,101 of NC_133658.1, forward strand.
CTGAGGTGGGGGGGGAGCTGCTGTTCTATGGGGAGCCTCAACTGAGATCAGGATCTGAATGTGTTCCAGGGGCAAAGGATAGAGCTTGGCAGTCTCTCTTCACTCCCCTCCCTAGGTTCAATGGGCTCATGTCTTGGGGGCTCCTGCTTACCAGCTCTGCCTGCTTCTGTTTCCTGGATCTGTGCTGTGGTGGCCATGCTGCTCACTGTGTGCTCTGAGGGCTGGGCTTCATGTTGCTTGCTCTGGCAGAGGTCCCCTGCTGTTCCCCCAAGTTGTGCTAGGTGCTCCCTGGGGTGTAGCTTAGGAAACACTCCCCACAGCTGTGAGCCTCCAGTGCCCTAGGGCTGCCTCTGGGAGGCTGAAGTTCTTTCTTTCACTCTGGTGGGCCACCCCTCCAACCCTGGGGAGCAGAACCTTTCTGCTCTTTTCCAGGTTACCTTGAGTAGGAGAACTGCCTCACTGGGTCCCTCTGTGGATTCTGTCTCTCGAAAATTTAGTTAGAGTCCTTAGTTTGTAAATTTTATGAGAGAGCACCTAAAAGATGATCCTCTCTTGTTGCCATCTTGGCTCCACCCCCTCCATATACATATATTTTTAATCCATATGCATATATATAATGAATAGTCAGGGTAATATTGTACATACATATTTGTCTTAAACATGTTTACAGAGTAGTCATTTTTGGTTTGAGGAATTAGGATTAAGAGAAAAAAGTACATAAGAAATTTTTTTAAAAAAGTGAATGCAGCGTTCATCAGATTCTGAAGGGAGTTTTGTTTTTTTTTGTTTGTTTGTTTTTCTTTCTCTAGATGGGGATAGCATTTATTATCCACAGCAGATCTAATAAGATTGTCCTTGTTCTCTGAACTACTGAGAGGAGCTGCATCCATCAAGGTTGATCAATTTACAAAATTGTTGCTACTGTGCTCCCTTCGCTCAGCATCAGGTCCTGAAATACATTCCATGCTTCTCTAGAGTCTGTTCATTTATGCTTTGTTATAGAATAGTATCCCATATTATTCATTATACCGTAGGCTTTAATTTGTTTAACTATTCCCAATTGATAGGCATCTCCTCAATTTCCAATTCTTTGCTGCTACAAAAAGAGCTGTGATTAATATTTTGGAACATGGGACTTTTCCCATTTTTATGATTTCTTCTAGATATAAGCCTAGTATTGCTATTGCTAGATCAAAGGGGATGATCAGCTTATTACTTTTTGGGCATAGTTCCATATTGTTCTCCAAAATGATTGGATCAGTTCACAGCTCCACCAGCAATACATTAAAGTTGCAATCCTCCCATAACTTCTCCAACATTGATCATTTTTTACCTTTTTGTCAACTTAGCCAATCTGATAAGTGTGGGGTGAAACCTCATAGTTGATTAAATTTGCATTTTTCAAAAAGTATTTGCAAAATATCATATTTGAACCTCACCAAAGCCCTGGGAAGTAGGTGCTATTATTGTTTCCATTTTACAGCTGTGGAACCTGAAGAAAATAGAGATTAATTGACTTGTCCATGTCACATAACTAGGAAGTGTCTGAACTAGGTTTGAACTCAGATTTTTTAACTTCATGTCCTATCCTCTCAATGAATCTTTCTCTTCATTCATTTCTTTCTTTTTATTTTTAAAAATTTTTGCAAGATAATGAGGTTAAGTGACTAGTCCAAGATTAGACATTTGGGAATTATTAATTGTCTGAGACTTCATTTGAGTTCAGGTCCTCTAGACTCCAGGACTGGTGCTCTATCCACTGCTCCACTTATCTTCCTGCTCTTTGTCCATTTCTATACACACACATATACATATTTTGAAAAACTACCAAAATAAATGCAAAGGAGTTTTTTAGATGGAAATCATCAGTATCTAAGTCCACCCCTTTCGTTTTGGACATTCTCTTTTTCTACCAAGCAAGTTGCCCTGAGCTTGGTATAACAAAAATCTTTTGTGCTCTGTACAAACTTTGCTGAAGCCAAATTACAGAAGTCATGGTTGCTGAGATTGGACAAGCACTAACAGCCAGACATGAAGCCCTTCTCTAAATGGTTTGCTGTTGCTGCTGTGTCTCTCTGTTGATGTTGTGCCTCATCACTGTTGCTAAACTACATTATTCAACTCTTTGACTAGCCACAGAGACATAAATCAAGGTTTAGCCCCACTGCTTTGGGTCTCTTATTAGAGGGGACCCTGACATTTTTAAAAATTTTTTTCCCCCAATGTAATAAGAAAGATTTTGCTCTTAACCTATGGGAGCTCTTAGGTACTTTAGGAGTTAGTAATGATTGCAAAATCTCTGACATTTTCGTCATTTTGTATCAGAGTTGACAAGAGTCTTCTGTTTAGGGTGATTACAGAAGGCTTCAGAGATATTTTAAAAGAAAGAAAAAAAAAGTCTTTGAGGCACAGTAAAAGAGGGAATGCTTTCCAGGTTTGGTGGACATCAGATACAAAAGCAAAGAGATGAGAGAGGAAAGATGGCATTGGCAGGTGCCAAACTCTTTAATAGTAAGAATTTCTTTATGGAAACTAGTTTTGCTATTGTCTTATTTGAAATGAAGATTTTATTCTTGCTTTTCTGAGTTCAGATGAAATGCAATAGATTTTGCTTTAGCATTTTATTTTGTGAAGAATATTTTTTAAATATTTATGCTGTATGTTTACTTTTCAAGTCATTCAACTATCCACTTCCTTTTTATGTGAGTTCATTCCATTTATATCCACAATTATGACTATTAATTATGTATTTCCCTCCCTTCTTATTGTTAAGTAGTTGCAGGCATATCTGAGTCTGTTCCCACTTGGGTTTTTCTTGGCAAAGAGACTGGAATAATTTGCCATTTCTTTTCCTAGCTCATTGTACAGATAAGAAAACTGAGGCAAATAAGATTTTGTGACTTGCCCGGGGTCACACAAGGTTGAGGCAAACATGAATTCAGATTAGCTGCACCCCTAGCTACTCATCTCTCCATTGTATATGCTTATAACTTCCCCTTTCTGCACTCCCATTTCTCTTTTTTACAAAGAAGATGTTGATTGAGAAGTATTCCTGGGTTCATATAATCACATTCATTTCCCCTACTCAGCTCATATTTCTTTTTTTAATTTTTTAAAAAATATTTTATTTTTTCCAATTATATACAATAGTAGTTTTTAACCTATCGTTTTTTAAGGTTTTGAATTTTACCCTTTTTCTCCCATCCTCCCTTCCCCCCTACAGAAGGCAGTCTGATAATCTTTACATTGTTCCCATGCTATACAAACATCAAAATTAAATGTGTTGAGAGAGAAATCCTATTCTTGAGGAGAAAATGAAGTATTAGAGATAGCAAAATTGTGTAGTACATAAGACATTTCTTTTTTTTAATTTAAATTGAAGGTAATAAACTTTGGTCTTTGTTTAAATTCCACAGTTCTTTCTCTGGATATACATGGTATTCTCCATCACAGGTACTCTGAAATTGTCCCTGATTACTATATTGATGAAATGAGCAAATCTTTTAAGGTTGATCATTATCCCTATGTTGCCATTAGGGTGTACACTGTTCTTCTGGCTCTGCTCCTCTCATTCAACATCATGCAAGTCTTTCCAGGCTTCCCTGAATTCTCATCCCTCCTGGTTTCTAATAGAACAATAGTGTTCCATAAAATACATATACCAAATTTGCTCAGCTATTCCCCAAATGATGGATATTCACTCAATTTCCAATTCTTTGCTATCACAAACAGGGCTTCTATGAATATTTTTGTACAAGTGATTTTTTTTTACTCTTGTTCATGATCTCTTTAGGGTATAGACTCAATAGAGCTATTGCTGGATGAAAGGGTATGCACATTTTTATTGCCCTTTGGGCTTAACTCCAGATTGCTCTCCAGAAAGTTTGGAAGAATTCACAGCTCCACCAACAATATATTAGTGTCCCAGATTTCCCACATCCCTTCCAACATTGAACATTTTCCTTTCTGGTCATATTGGCCAATCTGAGAGGTGTGAGAGGGTACCTCAGAACTGTTTTAATATGCATTTCTCTAATCAGCAATGGTTTAGAGAAATTTTTCATATGACTATGGATAGTTTTGATTTTATCATATGTAAATTGACTTTGCATATCCTTTCACCATTTGCCAATTTGGGAATGGCTAGCACATCTCATCTTTCCCAAATGCAGATTCCAATCAAAGGCTCTTACCTTTTCTTTCTTTCCTTTAAAATGTCTCTTCACAATCTTTCTCAATTCATTTATTGCAGTGCTTAATAGGTCCTTGTTGATTGGTTGATATAAACATTGAGATTACACTAATTAAAGATTCATACACATTAGTAATTTACTATTAGTTATCTCATGCCACAAAGCCATAGAACCTCAATGTACAAAGCAGGGAGCACAATGACTTGAGAGAATTTTATCCTTGTTTACTGTATCTCCAACATTAGAAATGGAAGACTAACTCAGGAGATTCAGGAGTTGTCAGAAATTCAGGCCAATTTCAAACTTAATAGTTCCAGTGATCATTGTTTTACATTAAGTCTGGTTATGAGTTAATAATCACACATATTAGGAATAAGCTTCTGGATTCTAGAAAGTTTCTGAATCTAACCAAAATCATATAAACAGGTCCTTATTTTTTCTGAAGGCAAACCTATAATCAATCATGAGGTGATTCACCTAACATCCTCTTTTTTATTTTCTTCACATCTTCAAGATATTGGGAGGCTTAGAGATTTCAAAACACAGAATGAGGGATAATACTTTGTTTCTATAACCGTCACTACCTGGGAACCTGACACACCTCAAAAATAGTTCTTTTCTGTAAAGCAAGAGATAGCTGGCAATCCTTCTTTGGTTCTACCACCCTCCACTGCTAGATCTAATGTGGACTGGAAGTTTTGTAGCATTCCTCAACTCCAGATCTTGAGGCCTTGAGACTTTATACAAAAAATCTCTTCATAAGATATTCTTTGGATATATGATGTTGATCCTTGGTAGACTCACACTCCAGATAGATTCATTCTCCAATCTGAACTCATTCTAAAAGTTTTAGTCCCCTAGAAGGGTGAAGCATGGAAGGGTGAAGGATGACTATCAATTAGTTTGATCAATATTTCTCAAAGTGCCAGAGGTAAACTTTGGTAAGGGGATTTATCTACCACATGATGAGTCAAGGCACAACAATGTTCTATGGTTGAAGTCATTACATAATCTTCATAGATTTATTCTCTTATACTGTGCCTCTGAAAATGGTTTCTTTATACTCAAATTTTCAAAATTTCTTAATAAATAAAATTTCCATCTCTGCTCTTCAAAACCATCAAACTGTTGGTACATGAAAATGGTATCTCTTTATAACTTTTCAAAGTGATATAAGCATTTATGTCACTATTCATTTTCTGTCTCTTACCAGTCAAACTTCTAATAGGCGATCTACAAATTGTGTTTCTTTACACACAGAATATTTTTAGCATTTTTATTTAACTAAAATTCTTTTCCTCCCCATTTCAGACACCAAACAATTATCTAAAAAACACAATACTTTACATTTATTCATAGTTGATTTAATTATTTTTTCTTTATAGTGAAGCAATTTTCTGGCCCTTTTGACACCAAATTGCTTCATATGTAAAAGAAAAATAACTTAATAAACATTACCTTATTTCCAGAATTCCATGTAGGATCATACATAAAGTATATGCCTAATAAATATTTGTTGAATAAAATTAAATTAGGTATGAATTGCTTCTACAACATTCTAAGTGATCATCCAGCCTCTGCTAGAAGACCGATGATGATAGAGAATTCATTGCATACTGAGATAGCTCATCAAATTCTGAAGTTAGCATTTTTAGGAAATTTTCCTTTAGGTTAATTCAAAATCTGTTTCACTATTACTTCCATTTTTCTTATTTTTCTGCCTAAAATAAAGGAAGAAAAAGTTTAATGCTTCTTTTCATAATTGTTCTTCAACACATGACTTTGAATAATTTTGTCAAAGGATTATAGTCATAGATGCTGAGTTGAAGAGGGTATTAGTGGTCATCTTGTTCAATCTTTTCATTTTAGAGACTACAAAACTAGGACTCAGAGAAGATAAGTATTTTGCTTAGAATAATACTTCTAGTAGGTAGTAGAGTTAGTATTTGAATCTAGGTCCTTTGGGACAAAATTAATTATTCCTTTCATTTATGTCTCCTTAATATATTTAGGTAGTTTAAGAATCATCACCTGCAGTTTCTTAGTTTTTTATTCTTTATCTCTTTGCCATGCTGATCGTCCTCCATTAGATGTATTTTAGCTTATCACTGGTAGCTCAGCACTGTAGAGATACCATATCACTAAAATAGAAAGAACACCATGATGTATGAGATCTAAAGGTATGGCTGTCATCTGATAAGGCCTAATTGTAGAGTGGAAAGAGAACTGATTTTGGTTTTACAGGGGCTGAATTCAAATTGCAGCTCTGTTTCTTAGTGTCAGTGTGAACTTGGGCATATCATTTCTAACCTCTGTAACTCAGCAAATGAAGCCATTAATATAATTAGGTAGTTGGAATAGGTAGTCTTCAAGGTCTTCCCTACTTCTCTATGGTCCTTCCATAATATTAGGAACATTTATTATTGTATCACAGGACTCAAGAGAATTCATCTATAGTACCACCCAGAGATTTCAGAATAAGTGTGTTTCCATATCATACAACTGAGGTAGCATTTAGGTGAGCAGGTCATTTAAGGGTGAGGGAGGTCTATTAGTGTTCCCTGTGGATATAATCTGACTTCAACCTTACAGGCTCATTTAGATTTAGTACTACAAGAATAATTGCCTCCAGCAAACTGGAAAGAGATCAGTCAAGGTCTAGGGGTGGTCCAGGGTCTTCACTCTCAAATACCATTTTTTAGGGGTATGATGGACCCATCATTGCAAATATAACTGTATGGGAGTTGATGGAGGTGAGTAGGATTGTTATATATCTGTTTGTACCTCTGCAGACAAGTTCCCGACTTTACCCCTCAGCTGCCATATGACATTGTAATTCTAATTTAGATTCAGTCAAGGCTGCACTACTTTATTTCTGACAATGAGATTAGACCATTCCTTGTCTCTCTAGGGGCATGTTTGAGAGAGCCCCAGACTTAACAGAACACTGTGAGCATTTCCATAGGGTGTCAAACCCTTCCTGTTGGTTGCAGGGATTTATGATACTTGTAAGTTGGGCAATGCTGAACATGTTAAAGTCCTTGGCCAGTTTAATGGTAAATGAATTAATCACAAAATAATTAAACGTCTCAAGCATATTAAATAGAAAATAAGTAGGACATGGTTGGCTCTCCACATGAATTCTTCCTGATGAAGCACTTTCTACTGTGACACAGAAATAAAGTGAAGTCCCTTGGTGATTTGAAGCAGATACAGCCATTAATTCTATATTCATATACCTTTTTTTGAGAACTGTATTTTTTATTTAAAAAATTAAAACCTCTCAGTGCCATAACTGATAATTATTTTGTGAAGGGATAAGACCAAAATTATTTTTAGAGCAGCTAAAGCATTTTTAATGCAACAGCTGCAGGGTTTAAATAATCCATAGGCAGGGAATCTTATAACCAAAGTGGGGAGGGAGGAGAGACGGTTGATGTAACTAGTGCCTTCCAGCCCAGGGTCACCAGTATGAATATGACCAGTCTTGATTATGTCCAAAGTTTGCCTACATTTTATGACTCCTTAGTGGCCTTAGTGAAATGAGATAGTGGGCATAGCCAATTTCCTTCTGGACAGTCACCCAGGAGTTACAGTGGATGCTTTCTGCAAAGGGTTGGAGATGCGATAGATATGTATACCCTTCATTGAGTTGTTCCCTCAAGATCTGCATTATAGTTTATTCTGATTATTCTGATTATTGCTTTGATGATTTTGATGTTGAGGAATCTGAATCTGATCATTATGAGTCACCTTACAGAACAAGAATTATTGCTACCTGGCTTATTTCTCTAAATTACGACAGAGAAAATAAACATAAGGCATAGAATCATAGTATCTACCAGTCTCAGTGAATCCAAGAATTCCTGAATTGGAATGGATCTTAGAGGTTATAATTCAATCTGAGAAGGATTTTTTCCTGTATCTCCAAGAAGTAGATGTCTAGACTCTTTCCACTTTAGACTCTGAGTTATGAATATTTCACTACCTCCTAAAAAATATTCCCCCAATTTGTCTTTAAAAACCCTGTTTAAATCCCACCTATTCTTGGAAGCTCTCCCAGTTCAGCCCAGCCCAATAGTGAGTGAACTCTTCCACTTTTGGAATTCTATGTTAAAAATCTATCTATTATTTTGAATTAGCACATTCTACCTAATAACCTCTTTTAATGCATATTTTTGTTGCCTAATTGAACTGAAATTGCTCTTAAAAATGAACTATATCTTATATTTCCTTCTGTCCCTTTGAACACCTTGAATAACCTGACATATGAACAAACATTTATTTTTGATTTCAGGAGATGGAAGGTCAGGAGGTGAAAGGATTGACCTAGTCAGTTTCTTTTAAATTACAGTTCAGAAGATCCTGGGTTTTCAGCTTGAAATGTAACTTATTTTTTAAGGATAAAGATAGTGAGGCCCAGAGAAGTTATATAATTTGTTCTACAAATTATCTACATATAGATTATATCTGTTTTAAGCTTCTTCAGGATTAGAGTTATTTCTTATCAAATTTTTATATCTTTCTCAGTTCTTACTATAATGTTTTATATATATATACATATATATATATATATAAAATAAGTGCTTAATAAATTAGTTTTTCAAATTGAATTGTATTTAAGGAAAAGATGAATGAGAACAGAGAGAAAATTCTTGGAAATTGATTAATCTTGTTGAATTCTTTTTTTTTTAGGTTTTTGCAAGGCAAACAGGGTTAAGTGGCTTGCCCAAGGCCACACAGCTAGGTAATTATTAAATATCTGAGAATGGATTTGAACCCAGGTATTCCTGACTCCAGGGTCTGTGCTTTATCCACTACGCCACCTAGCCACCCCTAATCTTGTTGAATTCTTACACAATATTTTAATTCATTCAGTTGCCCAAGAAATATTAGCCAAGTTTTTAGTGTGTACAAGTCACTGTGCTTGACACTGGAGGGTGAACAGTGATTGGATGAATGAACATTTATTAAGACCTTATTAGGGGCCACACAACATGCTATGCTCTAGAGATGCAAATAGAAAAACTAAGAAAGGTCATGCTCTGAAGGAATTTAAACTCTAATTAGGAGAGACAGCACATAAAAGGAAGTTTCAGAATGGATGAAGAGGTCTACATATCATAAAACTATAATGGTGGCAGGTTTTTTGTTTTGGAGGGGGGATGGAGGGGAAGGGGAATCCCAAAGGATATCTAAATTACATAATAAGGTAGGATGGTAGTGCCAGTACAATGAAAGGTTTAGACACGGGCTTGATGGAAAGACCTTGAGAATTGTAGGAGGAAGTAACAGGACTGAAAGGAAGACCTATTGATTGACTTCAGCAATGAATGAGTGGCATCAAACTTAAATTGAAACTAGGATCACTAAATCTTACATAAGGTTGCCACATACTGACTTGGAGAACCACATATTAGTATTATCTATGTTCTATCGCATTTGTATTTATTTTATGGAACATTTCCCAGTTGCACATTAATCTGATTCTGCAGCACTCAGGACTATTGCAGGCAGTCTCTTCAACATTTCTGCCCTCCGGTGATCAAAAGAAAAAGAGTTGATAACTCTCACATCATCCTGCTCTTGTGAGAAATATAGCAAGGGAGAAAAAGCTCTCTTTCCTTAGGTCTTTATATATAAAGTATTTATAAACCACTCACTATGTGTCAGAGAGGTCACACTTACAAAAAGGAGCAGAGTGGAAAAGTCTGGGCAGTTCAGGAAGAGAACCTGGAGAAAAATGAGCCAAGGTAGGCTTAAACATGTTCTCAATTGGTAGTACTGATCCAACAGGCAGAAGGGTCCAGTCCCAGCTAGGGTTATCTCTAAGATGAGAAGGCAGCTGGGGGGAGGGCTGAGAAAAATCCAGAGTCAGGAGCAAACCCATTCATTAGACATGGACCCAGTTACAGTTAGGTAGGAGAAATGCTTAAGCTCAGAATTTCCACAAACCAGAAATCATGTAGGAGTTCGCATCTACAGAAACCTTTCAAGGAGAGGGGCAGGCACTCAAGCTTTCATGTTACAGAGAAAAACAACACATGAAAAAACATCCATTTTCAGAACCTAAATCCGTTTCCAAGGTGAACCTCAGAAGGTGGCAGAAGTGGAGCTATTATTATAGCAATTTGTTTCACACAAACAGAAGCCCCCAGGTGGTGAAATGGGAGTCATTAACTGGCTTTGTCTCCCCGACTTGATGATGTATTTCTGGGTCCCCATGGTGCCACCTCTGAGAGGGCATGGGAGCCTTTTCCCACAGTCCTGTCATGATGACAATAACCTAGCATTCAATGGCTGTAGCAGAAACCTTGTCTTTCCCTGATGGACAATTATACATTTCAGAGAAGCAAGGATGCTGCTCTTCAATCAGAAGAGACTCAGAAATACAATTATCCCACAAAGGGAACAAAGGAAAAAGTGAAGGCTACTGTATCTCACACCACAGAGACACAGAGAAAAATTCTTTAGTTCATTTGGTGACACTTTTGAGTTGAAGAATTTTCTTGAGAATTTAGAGTTGTTGAGATATTTAGGACATGCAGTAGGACTACTTTTTTTTCTTTTTTGTATTCCAAAAAGAAATCTTTAGTGTCTTCTTATTGTGTATAATAGAAGCCTGCTTTCTTTTGTAATGTTTTGTTTCTTTTTCCATATTTTTAAAATGTTGTTTGCCCCAGATTATATTTCTTATGATCCCATTTGGGGACAGAAACTCTTTATCTTTCTTTCTGAATTTTACCTCAAAAAACAACAGCAACAAAAATGAAATTAAACTGCTGGGAAAAATTCCATCTCCATCACATTGAAATCTATAAAGGAAGAATCTTCCAGATTTCAAGTAGGGAGTGATCAAATGCCAGGAAAGGGGCCTGGACTTCATTGCCCCCAACCTGTAGAGGGACAAAAAGTATTATGAGTCATATTGATCCACCTATGAGAGATACTGAAGTGACTTAATTAAAGTTGCTTAAGCACTTTGAAAATCCTCTGATGAAAGCTAGTTTATAAAAGTATAATGTGCTTTAGAGTAATGGGTATTTCAGAAGGCAGGAAGATTTTTTTCCACCCTGTTTCAAAACAATGTGCTCACAAAGATATCCTTCCAATATCCATGTACATTTGGCGGTGATAAATATAGTCACTGACCTTTAACAGATGTTAAAGTGAAAAAGCAGAGAAATTGGACATGCTGTGATGGCTATTGCCTATTTTACAGAGCTTTCTGGCATATTGATTGGCTGCAACACACTTCAGAGAGCTAGTATGTGGCACTTAATAAACACATCTCTCCCTGCCCCCCCCCCAATAGCAGAGGAGGAGGGACAGTTGGCATTCCATGACCCACCACAAGACAAGACAAGAACAACTTTCTACATTAAAGAGGCAATACTTTTGATAGGCAGACAGCAGAATACTTCATGTCTTTAGTTAGGGTGTTGATTTGTTTCTTCTCCCCTCCTCCTTCATCCTTAGTTCTCTGCTTTGCAGAAGCCAGAATAAAAGGGATATTCTTATCTTAGGCTATCAGAAGAAAGTTGACATTTTGTCATTAGAGTCAGTGGCAAGGCCATTTACAGGAGTACTTATTGGTGTTATAGAAATGGTTATATGGAGCAGGGGGTAGATTAAATTTCTAGCAGGATTCAAAGATCTCCTGAATATTGCAATATCTTATTAACCTTACAGCCCTGGTCAGCAGAATATTTAGTTTAGTAATAATATTCAGCCTTTTTTATTAGTTGCCAGAGAGTGTTACTCACTTTTCATTGTTATAAATGTAATTTTACAATGTCTGCCTAATGTGTCTATCTGTGTGTTTCAAGTGTTTCAGGAACTGATTCCCATTTCCCTTAATTTCCTTCCTTCCTTCCTTCCTTCCTTCCTTCCTTCCTTCCTTCCTTCCTTCCTTCCTTCCTTCCTTCCTTCCTTCCTTCCTTCCTTCCTTCCTTCCTTCCTTCCCCTTTTGATATTTCTCTGTATCTATGCCTCCATTCATCTCTGTATCTGTCTCTATGTCTCTGTTTCCATCTCCATTTGACTCCAAGACCAGTGCTCACTCCACTGCACCACTTAAACTTAAATGCTTGTCAAGTGTCTGAGGCTGAATTCGAACTCTTGACTCATGTACAATTCATGTACTTGGCATCACTTCCCCTGAAGTCATGGTCTTCTTCAAGAATGAAGGACAAACATCATTATTTATCTCCTACACCAATTCCATCTCTATCTCTAATCTATGTAGATATGTCACTATCACTGTCTCTTTATCTATTTTATCTCCATCTCCATCTCTGCTCTATCTCTGTGTCTCTGTCTCTATTTCCATCTCCTGCTTTAACTCCATCTCCATTTCCATCTCCATCACCATCTCTAGCACTAGCTCTTTAACTATGTTTCTATCTCCATCTCTCTTTATCTGTCACCATCTCCACCCTAGCTCAATCTCCACTTCCATCTCTGTTTTTACCTCTATTTCTGTCTTGATGTCTGTAGCTATCCCTTTCTCTGCATCTGTGTATCCCTTCCCTCCAGTGCTGGAAACTGAAATTAATCCATACTCTTTTTCATTTGGTGAGACTTTTATCTATCTTCTCTCATAAATCCTTTATAGAGTGTGTGCCTAATATGCTTAAGAACTTCCTTTGTGTCTTTTTAACATTATATGGTATTATGCCACAAGTCAGGCTGTCTTTCTGTTGTTAATTAATCTTAACATATGATTGGCACAACTCTTAAGAATTATCCATTTTCAGGGTGAGGAGGGGTAAGTAGAGTATGATCCCAATTACATATGACATCTGTCAAGAATGCTTTCATTGATAATATTGTTTAGCTCTGGGCCACACAAAATTTTACTTCTTTATAGATCATAGTGCATGAATCACAATCTTATAGCATTAACATATAATATTTATGTTAAGATGCCCTATTTTTTTGTTTTTTCAGAAAGCAGATTGAGATCATTGAAGTTTCTGCACAATTTCTGAAATGCTGTCCGGTCTCCTTTCTTTTGACTTTTCCAATTCTGAGCCCATTCTATTGTCCATCATCAGACACTGATGTCAGAGTTAGTTGTTCTAATGGACTGACTCAATGTGAGTTGTTCAATAAACAGTAGATCACCAGCTAAACAATATTGTTTTTTCATTTGGATTTTCTTGTGTGAATTATTATATTGAATTTTTTGAGGGTTTGTAGTAGTACAAGGTGAGAATCTACCTCAAATTCATAAGTAAGCAAGAATTAATGTTTTATTTGATCTATCCACCATCTAACATGTTCTGCAAGGATAATGCCCTTTGCCCTGATATTGAGTGTTATGGATTCATCAAACAAAGTAAACTCTGTAGTTAAATTAAGGCATCTTGTATGATGTTAAAAAATGAACTGCAGATATCTTGTAAAAGGGAAAACCATTCAGAGCTGAATTATGTTATCATATTTTTGTCTTTTTTTGTTTTATTTTCATGGAGTCATAAGTAGCTGAAATTGTGCTTGCAGAAAAATCATTTGGGTGAGGTGGCATGCCAGCTCATAGTAAAGTGTCACTTCAGGTATAGGATTATTTAATGGGAGAGTTTTATCATTCCTGGATTCCTGGTCTTTGAATCCACAAATGTTGTCATTGTCAGCATAGTACTAGAAAATGCCCTGAGGATGGTGACAATCTTCAGTTTTATCTAGTACCTCCAAAGGATGTCATTTGAGGTTCATGTGTGGTGGACACTGTGCAAAAGAAGCCACACCCCTCCCACAGATGGCAGCATGTCTGGTTAAAACCCTGCTTGTATTGTGCTGGTTCTGAGCTTTTAAAAAATAATCAAGAAATAATAAATAGAATATGCTTTTATATTCTCTGTGATTTTCCAGTCAGATTTCCTAATAACTTCTCATATTTTCATCAAGGATACTCTAAATTTGTGTGTCAAACATTCTCATAAAAACTTCATTGAATTGAGAAAGAAAGCATATGGACCAGTAGTTATTAATATTCTTCAATTGCTTTTTTCCAGTAGAAATGCTGTCAGAAATGCTATCCCAATTACTCAGTACTTTATGTTTTTTATAAATCTTGAGATTCACTCCCTAAACACATTCAAAACACTATTGCCTCCATTATAGATTTCCATTATGTATACTTGATCCAGTCCAGCTGTTTTTATAATGGATTTAGAGTTGGGAAGAATCTAAGGTTTTCTAGTCTCTCCTGTCAATTTTACAGATAAGGAAACAGAAATTCAGATAAATTAAGTGATTGTCCAAGGTCATAGCTAATTATGACTCCAGAAGAACAATTAAAATGGTGGGCAATGCTGCTAGCAAACAGCAGCCTGAGATTTGGTGGCAGCAACAACAACAAAAACAAGAGAAACTCCTGTGTGAGACTGTGGGATTTATGGTTATGGTTATTCATTCAAAGGTTTCCAGTTTTTTTTCATGTTTTTCACTACAATTTTCTTCTTTAATTCCTTGAATAATGATAAAATTGTCAGAGAGAGAGAGAGAGAGAGAGAGAGAGAGAGAGAGAGAGAGAGAGAGAAAAGCTTAGATGTTTTCTAGTCAAACTTCCTAATCTTACCTCTTGGCAAAGTAGTGACTTAGTTCCAATACACTGTATGATATACCTTTTAGAGATTTCCCCAGGTTTTCTGAATGTAAGCATGTGAGTAATAGAAATTCCTCAAAGAGTACCTGAACTATTTGTGCTATTGAACTTCCTGATACATGGGTTGATAAAAGTTATATGTGAAAGGCTGACCATCCTTCAGAGACTATGATGTTTTTCTTTGCTTTAGAAATGTGAAGCTTCATGGTACAAAGCAAAACTGGGGATTTAAACCATAGTAACAAGAGAGTATCTCAGACCTATTAAATTGGCTTCGAAGGAGATATTTTTTTGCTTGTAAAACCCTGATCAGTTTAGGCTCACTGAAGCTAGTATCCTTCGGGAATAGGAAAGGAAGAAAGAACTTGAATTAACAAGTCCTGAGTTCTAAGTCCAGGTCTTCTACTTACTGGCAATGTGATCTTGGGCATCATGCAGGAACTTTGCTTCCTCATATGTATAATGATAGTTTTGGACTATTTGTTAAATCTTTTAATCTTATGCCCTATATTATTTTCTGGGTTTGACAAAGAGAAGGCTTTCATTTCTGTAGTAAAATTTCTGAGAGATGTTCTGAGAGATGTTTCTTTTAGGAAAAAATTCCTCCCTGCTAAACAGTGCCTAAAATTACTTTAGAAGGGAAAAATACTTGATTTCATACTTATTAATTAGTCTTTGTTCTATTTTACAGTAAATACATATATATGTATGTATAATATGATGATCACACATACACATATTGTATATATGCTTATAACTTATACATATGTATACAAATACATAAACAATATACATACACATACATGTATATAAATATATAGATATGTGATGGGGAAGTAACAGATATATCTATATAAAGAGGATATTTTATATATAGAGAGACACATAAACACATATAAGACATACATATGTATGTGTATATATACACACACATAAATACCTACTTATGTACATATACACATGCATCTATATGATGGAAAAAGAAACAACTAAATATATGAACAGAGAGAAAGCATACATATAAATATACACAATACAATATGTATGGAAAATATGATGGAAAAAATAACAAAAATGTATTTTTCTTAGGCCAGTTTTCCATGTATAGGGAGACCATATGAGGTCACTGGATATAATTTTAGTTCAGATATAAGTTCAGGCTATTTCATCCTACTTACTAGCAGTGCCTCAGGATGGTCTTGGTTGAACTCAACTCTATCCAGATAGCTGAGGAGATCTCATAGCAACAATCTTAAATTTCAGAAAACAGATACTTTTTAATGTACATCTAAACTCATAACTATAGATTATTCCTCTGCTTGCTACCCTCTAGGAGAATTTGGTTTTCCTTGTCCTGAATGAAGCAGCTAACTCATAAGATTGCATGACTATCATTTGCATTGTCAAGTTTGCAAATGGTTTACATGTTAATTCACTCATTGGAGGCTCACCTCAACCCTGAGACTGATTAATAAGTATGAAATCAAGGTCTTTTTTTCCTCTTCTAAGGTAATTTTAGGCACTGTGTAGCAGGGAGGAATTTTTTTCCTAAAAGGAAGCTTTCCAAGCTGCTATAAGCTATTTTTTCCCCCTTCCAATTATACAGATGGGAAAACAGCCTCCAAGAGGTTAGATTGACTCTAAACATGCCTTCTTAACCCTAGGCCCAGCATACTCTCCTCTGGATCCTTATGCCTAATAACTATTTGATTCCTTCTAATAATTAGAATATTGAAACAATTGACTGAAAGTTATGGAGTAGATGTCTGTTCCTTTAGGAAGATGGCTGAATCAGCCCAGCAAGAGTTATAACTATCTTCATTTAACAGCTGGCAAACAGAAAACTCAGAGAGGGTGAATGACTTGCCTGAAACCAAACCATTTGTTAGGGGTTGAATCAGGACTGGAACTCAAGTCCCCTGAATCAGCCTAATGTTCATTCCACAACTTGCTGGAATGTCTCCCTTAGGATTTAAGTGTTCATTAAGTTTGCAGCACTGAAAGAAGTTTGATCAGTGGGATACTTCAAAACTTTCAATTATCCTGACTGTGAGGATTTCTTCTGCTCCTACTGCTTATGGGTTTAGAACTGGAATAGATGCTAGAAGCCCTCAAATCCAGCACCCTTCTTTTGTAGATAAGGAATAAGAAGCACAGACAGGTTGTCACTTGAAGCTAGTTAATGTCTGAGGTGGGATTTGAATGCAGATCTTTCTAACTCTAAGTTCATAGTTTCCTTCCCACCCTCCACTTATACCAAGCTGCCTAATAAGCCGGCCATTTCCTTTCTGTGAATTTTTCTAACTGAAGCCTAATTACCAACTGTATTATAATGAAACATGTCTCAGCTAGTTAGGTATTCTAACATAATGGACACCTATTTCTTGGCCAGACCAATCTTTGAAGTATTTACACCTATATAGGAGGTGAAACTCTTATGCTTCTTTGGCATATCATAAAGAAAAAAAGGAATCTCTACTACATCATTATTGATGTGCAAGTCAAGAGGTCAGTGGAGGACTTCAGATATATTGATTTTAAGACTCAAATTGTCTGACTAAAAATGAAATTATTTCAAACCCATCATCTTACAGTATTGACTGAATTCTCATTGTATATAAGGAATCACCAAAAGAAATTATTTCTCTCTCATATTAAGTCAATTATTAAAATTGGGGAGACTCAAGCCTTTTTTTTCCTGTTTTCAATCCTCTTGTTCAATCTCTCAAGGACACCACTAGTGGAAGACAGGATTGAAGTTTTCCTCTTTCTAGGTATTGCTATTCCACTCAATTAAATGAGATTTCTAATCTAAGGTGAAACTCCCTTCTGTTCAGTCTTGGGTGGGAAATAAATTCTTTGAATAGATTCAAGTTTGGACATAACCTAGAAGTAAATGATGCAATCAAGTTCATTAGAATAGCCTTAGTTCCTCCTTGCAATAGTCTTTCTCTCATTAATTGTTAGTCAATCAGAGTAGATTGCCACCATACATAAGAAACACAAATCTTTCAAGGTCATATGAGCTATGTGCCCACTACCATGATTGCCTTTGGCATTCAAGAGTGCCACAGACTTCTTTTGTTAAAATGCTGACATTAGTAATAAAATGACTAATTAACCAGAAATTAAAAAATCTTTAAAAATTTTAAAATGCATCTCCACAATCTTGCCATATGTTAGGACTAATTCTAGAATATGACACCATACAATACAGAAGAATTTTCTCCAGTGGTCAGTGGTGATTCTTTCAAAATAAAGGGGTGAAAAAAATCATGGAGATAGCCATACAGGAATTCTATTAGGCTATAAATTGGACCTTTCATAGAGCTTTCCAGATGTTTACAGAAGCATATGAATTAATAAGTAGGATGATTTTTGCATAACATTGTTGGGTCAGTAAACAAATGCAGATCAGGGGCCAGAAGCTATAAGCAAATGTACTCATTTCTAATGTAAATGCCTGCAAAGCACTAATACAAAAGTTTGTAAAATGTGGCAAGAAAAGCAATTAAAGTAATTACTTGACTTTTTTTTAAAAAAACTAGACATTTGTTGCTGTTGAAGCTGTAATTAAATTTCTTTTTTGTAGAACACAGTTCTGTTTTTTCTTCCACTTAATGTCATAAGTAACTGAAGCAAATGGTGCCTCCTGGAATTCTAGACCTATGAAGTTTTAGAAGTATCATAAGTGAACCTCCCACTTCCCCCCTCCCCCCACTTTCCCTCAAAATATCCCGTGTATTCCATACAAGCAAATTGTTTTGGGGTTTTTTTGGGGGGGTTTATGATCTGTAGCTTAGGTCTTCAATTCCAGAGGAGTCATATTTCTGGAGAAATTTTGCATATAAGACCAAGGCCTAGCAAATAGTAAAAAGTTTAAATTGTTGTTTTTGCCTCTTATCTTGATAGAGGCTAAACTTTTCTGAGTCCCAGGTTCTTCCTTTGTAAAGTGAGATGGTTAAATTACCCGACCTCTGAGATCCTTTCCAACCCTAAAACAATCTATTAAACAGCATTCATAGATCACTTACTATGATCTAAACACTGGTGTTTCAAAGAAAATTAAAAACAAAACAGTGCCTACCCTGCAGAAGCATCCATTTTAATGGGAAAGGACACAAGTAAATAATAAGATTCATACGTAGTAAATAGAAGGTAACTTTCAATAAAGACTCTAATACTAGGAGGAATTAGGAAAGGCCTCTTTCCAAAGGTAGAATTTGATTTTTGGATTATAGGTAGATAGATGTTCTAAAAGGTAGAGGACATTGCCATGGAGTGGATGGAAGAAAGTAAGTGTTATAGGTGAAGAAAAGTGAGTGGTCAGTGTGGATGGACCATAGAGGAAGAGGAAGGGAGGGCATAGTGGATAAGAAGACTGGAAGAATAAGGAAGGACCAGGAGGTGAAGGGCTTCAGATATCAAACAGTAGACTTGATGGTTACTCTTATATGTGATAGGAAACTGTTAGGATTTATTGAATGGCAGCTGGTGGTTTAAATAATTAGACATTTATTTTAAAAATATTTCACAGTTATGTGGAAGGACTAATATGGAGAAAAACTTGAGGCAAAGAGACTAATTGGAAATTTATTGTAATCATTCAAGTGAAAGGTGATGTGGGATTGAACATAGGTGATGGTTATAGGAAGGAAGAGAAGACAATGTAGTGATGTCAGAAAAGTAGAAATGACTAGTTTAACAACTGATTGGATATGAATGACAACTTCAGGAAACCTGCCAGGAGCAGAACAGAGGTCTGTATACAATGTTTGTAGATCTGACCAAGCCTTTAACTGTCAATTGTGAGAGTTTTATGGAAAATTATGTCAAAATTTGGTTGCCAGAGAAGTTCATCAGAATTGTATGACTGATCAGTCAATTCCATGATGACATGCTTCCCTGGGTTCTGGATAGTGTACAATATTCTTAACATTTCCTATTCACCAATGAAGTGAAACAGGGATGTCTTCCTGTTCCCATGCTTTTTATCATGATCTTTTCAGCCATGCTATCAAATGCCTTCACTTATGATGAATATAGCATTAAGGTTAGCTACTGCAGTGATGATAAATTCTTCTACTTGAAAAGACTGCAAGCTAGGAGTAAAGTAGAGGGAGTATTGGTGCATGATCTTCTGTTTGCATCTGACTGGGCACTCAATGCAGCCTTTGAAACTGAGATGTGACAAAATATGGTTCCATTCTCTGGGGCTTGTGCTAATTTTGGCCTAACAATTTACACCAGGAAAACACAGGTGCTCCATTAGCCAGCACCACACCATCTATCATAGGTAGAACCATCAAAAATAGCAGATGAAGTTTGGAATATTGTGGACAAGTTCACTTACCTTGGTAATGTCATTTCCAATGATGTATGCATTGGCAATGAGGTTGACACTTACATTGCCAGAGTTAGCTTAGTATTTGGAAGACTCCAAAAGAAAGTGTAGAAGAGAAGAGGTATTAGATTTGACTACCAAACTGAAAGTCTACAGAGCCATTGTGATAACCTCATTACTGTATGTCTGTGAAACTTGGACAGTATTTCCCAGCACCATGTCAGAAAAATGAATTGCTTCCATTTAAATTGTCTTAGATTCTGAAGATCATTTGAAAGGATAAGATACAAGATGCTTTCTCAAACTAAATTGACAAGCATTAAAGCTCTGAGAACGCAACCCTGATGGACTAGTCATGTTGTTTGAATGCTAACATACATGACCAAAAAGACTATTTTATGCAGAACTCCAACAGAGCAAGTGTTCACATGGTACTCAGAAAAAGATATAGGAACTCTTTCAAGGTCTCTCTTAAGAACTTTGGAATTGATTATACAACATGGGAGACACTAATACAGGACTGCCTTTGACAAGACCTTATCAGAGGTTAGAATTAAGGCAGCTTAGGAGAAGCTCAAAATGCAAAAATTTAGAGAATCCACCCCAAATGTTAATATGAACTATTTGTACCCAATCTCAGGTAGAGCTTTCTGTACTTGTATTGGTCTAATCAGTCATAATCAGATACAGTGTAACTTGACTCACATAATGACATCAATTTGGTCCTCTTCAAAAACAAAGGACAACAACCAACCAATAGTCATATTCACATGAGTACTTTTATATGTATATACATATATACATACACACATGCATATGTACATAAACATAAACACACATACACACACATATATGTATATATGATGAAACCTGTAGAAGTAAATTAGATTGAGTTAGAAAGAAGGTATAGAACAGAGCCTTGAGATTCCTATTGTTAGGGAGAATAATATGAATGAAGAACCAGTGAAGAAAGCTAAGAAAGAGCAATCTGATAAATAGAATAACCAGGAGATAGGAGGGCCATGGAAATCTAATAAAATCAAATGAGACTGCATTTATGAAGCAGTTAGTATAGTGCCTGCCAAATAGTATATACTTCATAAATGCTTATTCCTTTCCATTCTACTGCAAACCTAGGAAGGAGAGTACATCAAAGAAGAGAAGGTGATCAGTAATGTCAGTCTTGCCAAGTGGTCAAAAGAAATGAAAATTGAGGAAAGGCCAATAGATTTTTATAACATCCTAAAGTTTTAATAGAAGTGATAAAAATGATGAAGATAAGAGTAATAATGGTACTTGTTGGTTTGGTGATATTCATTATATTTCTAATTGTGGTGATAATAATGAAAATATCAATAATAAATCACTAATATTTATTAGAATACTTACCTATCAATTAACTAAATATTAATTATAATTTTCTTTGGTGAATTATTAGGCTTGCAATCAGAAAATTCTCAGTCCATATGCTTTATTTAACACTAACTGAATATGAGCAAATTATTTGACATCTGTGAGATTCAGTTACACAATCTGTAAAATGAGGATAATATCTTTAGTACCTGCCTCATGGGAATGCTGTCTTAAATAAGGTTAAAAAATATAAAGTTGCTTAGAAAATTTAAAATCCTATACAAATTCCAGTGATATGGAGAGAGACAAGATAGTCATGAGTAGTCAGTCAGTCAACCCTTATTAAAACACCAACTAACGACTAGGCTCTACTCTAAATCATGAAGTCATCTAGTACAAAAAATTCCCAATTACTGGTTGCACATAGTTGGATTGTTGGTGCTTGTCCTTCTTTATCAAAGAAGACCAAAACATCATCACTCATAAGCAATGCACATTGTATGCACTCAATGTCTGCTGAATGGAATTTCACATGTGTAAGTTCATTTTTCAGTTTCCCAGGCAACTAAATGTTTCTAAAAATTATAAAATGAAAATTTTCATTGATAGAGAGTTTCCAGGAGTTCTCTATTCCAATGACACTGAAGGTTAATTCTCCATCCCTTTCTCTCCTGTCTTCCCCTCTTGAGACTTTGTGAAACTAGATTAAAAATTTCTTCAAAAATGAGCTCATTTTCCTTCCACCCCACTCTACCCAATAGAATTGAGAACATGAACATGGGCAGGTTTTTAATAAATGTTAGTTATGATGATTCTGATTCTGATTCTGATTAATATAGCATAAATGATTTTGCTTCATATTTGTATATTCATTCAATATATCTATTCTCGGTTCCTGTATTATTGTATTCATCTGCATTTGTATTGGCTAGTGAAATCCAAGAGGGTAGAACTAATGTCTATAACATTAGCTTGGTGATTCATGCAAATAGGCATTTTGGAAATGCTTTATGATTGCTCAATTCAATTCAACAAGCATTTCAGAAGCACTTTCTATGTATAAGACCTTGTGTTCCACACTGGGAAATAGGGAAGTAATAATGATTCTCACATGATGTTATTACAAGTGAGGAAACTGGGGATTTGTGGGCTAGAATGACTTCACATGGCCATGTAAAAAGTTAGCACCAAATCCAGGACAAGTCTATTTGTCTTTGTAAAAGTTTTACTATAGTATTTGGCACCTTAATTGGAATAATGATTAGAAAATAATTGAAACAATTAGGGCTACTTCCTTTATAAAAATTTAATGTAATGATTTGGAGTGGATGCTATATGAAGTTAGGGAACATTTACATTTTTGACTTTCTATTTCTAGTGCTTTCCAGCATACTACACAATAGGTGATTAATAAATGCTTGTTGGATTATTGAACATATATGTAACATTATTACAACTGTGTGTTTGTATGTGGTCAATTTGGAGAGGTTTGGAGAAATAAGTGATTTGTGCCATTAATACATAGGGGTATGCATGTATACATATGTACATACATGTGTTTTTCTATGATGTGTAAAATCTATTTTATTTTCTTAAATCACATGCATTGTATTAAAGACTCATAATTTCCATGCCTTTGGCTCACAGAGGGGTAAACAAATTTTAAAATCTATCTAAAATACACATATAATTATCTTAACATGGTTCTGACTGGAAGTTATCTATCAACAATAATGATCATGATAATTTTCATAACCAACCATCTTATTGCATTTTATTTCATATTAATTTTTTCCTTATAACTTTGTGAGAGCAGGCATTGTTATTATTACCCATATTTTATAGATTATCAACTGAGGGTCACTGATTAAGTATTGATCACATATTTTCAATTAATATAATTATTGCCATATTCTAGTTTCTGATACATTTATTAGGAAAAATATCTCTTCAATCTTAGAGAAATGATTCTTAATAACCAATTATTGCTATCAGGATTTTTTTCTACTTTTTTTCCTTCCCCATTTAAAGCCAAACCTTGTAGGTCAGTCAACTTCTGAAGGACAGAGGTAATGAATAGATTGTCCTGATCCCCTGCGAATATTCTTAAGTTTGGGTGGTGGTACCCCACCTAACAGGGAGAGTTTATTTCTGATGACAATGTAAATAGAATCTAATCTAAGTGAATCCAGGACCTTAAAAAGCATTAGGGTCAAGCCCCTGAAATGCTCCTCCCCACAAAGTTTAACTTAGGTTGTCTGGATGGAGATGGATTCTTTTGTCTAGATAATTTGAGATAGTAGAGTCTCATTATCAAGGAACAGGAGGAGTTGAAGGCTTTCAGTCCACTTCCTTATTTGAAAGTCTGTCCCTTCATTGATTGTTTACCAATCAGGATTGATCTCCACTTGTAAGGGCTTTTCCAGAGGTATTTAAGCATCAAATGATCTCTACAGTTTTTTGTCTATTGATCATTGATTATTTTTAGTTTTTTTTTTTGCAAGGCAATGGGGTTAAGTGACTTTCCCAAGGCCACATAGCTAGGTAATTGTTAAGTGTCTGAGTTCGGATTTGAACTCAGGTACTCCTGACTCAAGGGCCTGTGCTTATCCACTGCGCCACCTAGAAGCCCAGAATAGATTATCTTTCAATAGTCAGTTGTCACCCTATGACTCATTTTACTTTTCTACTTATTAGGATCTGCTAAAACTTGAGTTCTATCATCCATTAAACCTAGGATCACCTCCAAATCAGTGAGGCATTATAGGAAGACTCATGGAGGTATATAGATGTGCTCTGCATGGAGGATTCTATTTGAAAAGTGACAATCTCTGAGACAGAGAGATAGAGAAAGGGACTGAGAGAAAGAGAGAGGCAGAGACAGAAGAGAGAGAGAAAGAGATAGACAAAGACAGAGACAGACAGACAGACAAACAGAAACAGAGACAGAGAGACAGAGAGAGAAACAGACAGAAAAAAGAGAGAAACAGAGAAAGAGACAGAGATAGAGAAAGATAGACAGGAACAGAGGTGGAGAGAGACAGAAACAGAAACAGTTATAGAAACAGAAAGAGAACCACAAAAAGACAGAAGGAAGGGAGAAAGGGAGAGAGATAATGAAGGAGAGAGAGAGAGACAGAGATAGGGGGAGGGACAGAGAGACAGACAGAGAGAGAGACACACAGAAAGACAGAATGAAAGAGACAGTGAAGAGAGACAGAGATAGAGAGACAGACAGAGACAGCTAACAGAGACAGAGAGAGACAAAGACAGGCAGAGAGTGAACAGAGACAAAGAAAGAGAGACAGAGTTACTGGTGCTAGTACTTTTCAGGGCATCAGGGCATAGTCTTGAATTCAAATTAATAAAACATCCAACACATTTTATGACTTTTATTTGTCTAAAATGCAATGGCAAAGGACAGTGTTAATGATTATTGTGGGGGGAATTCAAAGTTTGGAAGAGAAAAATTTCCTATCCTGATAAAGTTTATAATTTTGTATAGGGTACAACTCATAAAGCACACCATAATACACATACACCACACACACAAAAACCATCAACATATCTATATATGAACAACAAAGTCCAAAAGAAGGAGACAGAAAGGGAAATTCCATTTAAAATAACTATAGATAACATTAAATACTTGGGAATCTACCAACCTAAGACAAATCCAGAAACTGTATGAACACAATTAAAAAAGCACTTCTCACCAAAATAAAGTAAGATCTAAATAATTGGAAAAATGTCAAATACTCATGATTAGGTTGAGCTAATATAATCAAAATGACAATTCTACCCAAATTAAATTACTTATTCAGTGCCATATTAATCAAACTACCAAATAACCACTTTACCGAGCTAGAAAAAATAGTAACAAAATTCATCTGGAGCAATGAAAGGGCAAGAATAGCAAGAGAATTGATTAAAAAAATGTAAAGGAAAGTGTTCTAGCTCTATCAGATCTAAAAGTATATTATATAATGCTGCATTCATCAAAATAGCCTGTTACGGGTTAAGAAATAGAGTAATAGATCAATTGAGTAGGATGGGTACAAAAGAACTGGCTGTAAATGATTACAGCAATCTACTGTTTGACAAACTCAAAGACATCAGCTTTTGGGATAAGAACTCACTATTTGACAAAAATTGTTGGGAAAACTGGAAAATGCTATGGCAAAAACTAGGTATAGAACTACATCTCACAACCTATACCAAAATAAAGTCAAAATGGGTACAAGATTTAGACATAAAGAGTAACACCATAAATAAATTAATAGAAGGAAATATTCTCTCTTTCAGATCTATGGAAATGGGATAAATTTATGATCAAACAAGAATTAGAGCACATTATAAACTGCAAAATGAATGATTTTGACTATATTAAATTACAAAGTTCTAGCACTATTAATATCAGTGCTGCCCAAATTAGAAGGAAAACAGAAAACTGGGAAACAATCTTCACAATGAGGAGTTCTGATAAAGGTCTCATTTCTAAAATATATAGAGAATTACAACAGATTTATAAGGTTACATTATTCACCAATTGACAGATGATCAAATGACATGGACAGTTTTCAAATGAAGAAATTAAAGCTATGTAATCATGTGAAGAAATGGTCCAAAACATTATTGATTAGAGAAGTGCAAATCAAAACAACTATGAGATATCATCTCATACCTATCAGATTGACCAAGATAGAAAAAAAGGGAAAATGATCAATGTTGGAGAGCTCGTGAGAGGATTGGGACATTGATGTATTGCTGGTGGAGTTGTGAACAAATTCAACCTTTCTGGAGATCAATATGGAACTATGCCCAAAGAGCATTAAAATTGTTCATACCTTTTAACCCAGCAATTCCAATTCTAGGTCTGTATCCAGAAGAAATTATATATATATATATATATATATATATATATATATATATATATATATATATATATATAGGAAAGTCCCACATGTTCCAAAATATTCATAGTAGCCCCTTTTTTTTAGGTTTTTGCAAGGCAAAATGGGGTTAAGTGGCTTGCCCAAGGCCACACACAGGTAGGTAATTATTAAGTGTCTAAGACACTTAGGGATTTGAACCCAGGTACTCTTGACTCCAAGGCCAGTGCTTAATCCACTATACCACCTAGCTGCCCCTATAACAGCTATTTTGTAGTGGCAAAGACTTGGAAATTGGAGAAAGGATGAACAAGTTATGGTACATGAATACTATGGAATACTATTGTTCTACAGGAAACCATAAATGTTCATACTTTAGAGAAGCATGGAATGACTTACAGATTGTGATGCTGAGCGAGGGGAATGGAACTAAGAGAACAGTGTACACATCAGCAACAACATTGTGGGATGAACAAACTTGATGAAAGCAGCTCCTCTCAGCAGTTCAGAGATAGGACAACTGTATTCAGAGGAAGAAAAACAAAACTAAACAAAACACACAAACACACACACACAAATTACCCTTCAGAATCTGATGGATGAACACTTCATGAAAATTATCGCTTATGTATCTTTCCCTTATCCTAATTTCTAATACTGAAAATAATCAATCTGTAAATGTGTTTATCAAAATATACTAACCTGAACTGTTCACTGCTGAAGGGAGGGGGCTGGGAAGGGAGGGCAGAAGGAAATTTTGTAACTTAAAAATATACATTTACATATGGATGAAAACAAATTAATAAAAAAAATACACACATACCCACATACATTACACAAACACACACATACACACACCACAGTTTGGGGGTACCCTGGATAGAGCCCTGGCCCTAGAGGCAGGAAAACTCATCTTCCTATGTTCAAATCTGGCCTCTGACACGTTATGTGACTCCGGACAAGTCACTTCACCTTGTATGCCTCAGTTTCCTCAGAGCTAGAGAAAGGAATGACATGCCATTTTAGTACTTATACCAAGAAAGTATGAAAAGGTGTTATGAAGAGTTACACAGAACTAAAAAAGAGCTACACAGACACAGAAATATACTCACATGTGCACATACATATCAGAGGGTTGTGTGAATTATTTTCTGAAATTACTATAAATGCCTTAGATCATGAGATCAAAGACTTAAAACTGTAAGTACCATCAAAGACCATGTATCCCAACACCTTTATTTTACAACTGAGGAAACTGAGTCACAGAGAATAATTTGACCAAGACCCTAAAAGTCACTGATAAATTTTGAGATAAATTTTGAACTAAGTTCCTTTGATTGAAAATATAATGTTCATTCCATTTCACTGCATTATTTCTTGGTTTAAATATACAGATATAGAAACAGATACACATATATTTCTCAATAATAGCAGCTACTGGTTATATTTATGTAATGCATTAATGTTTGGAAAATTTCTATGAATTATGTATCTTTTTATGATGAAGAAACAGATTCTGAAAGAGTAAAAGTCTTAATTAATGGAAGACGTAGGTGCAGAGATCACATATTCTGACTCTAAATTCTATGAACTTATCAGAAACTATGAGTGGTCTCTAAGGGATGAACAGAAATTTTTGCTCCAGGGACAGAGGATCTGGGTGGGCTGGAAGGCATGGTGGTGAGCATGGTATATTGGCACTGTGCATAACCACAGTTCACCATCTGGTTCTTCCTTATATTTACATAGTGCTCTTATTCATTTGCAGCCAGATTTTATTGCTTCTATGCTACTGAAGAACTACAATTGTTGAGGTCTGTGTCCTCATACTTTAGCACTCCCAGACAAAGAACCCACCACCCCACCTTAGTTATGGTCCTTTATATGCTTATGAGAATTGACAAGAAAATAAGATGCTTTTGTTACTAAATAGGCATAATCAACAGCCAGAAAATTGGGAAAAAAATAATGGGAGGACTTATAAGTAGATCTTTCAAATGAATTCAATTCAAGAAATATTTACTAAATACCTATTATGTACAAGGTCCTGCAATAGACACAATTAAAAAAAATATAGCCATGCATTGTTCAGCAGCCAGAAATCTGTCAGCACTAGTAAAGTTTATACCTTAACATACCTAGAAAAAGGTTATACAAACAATAACCCAAATGGAATAAAAATACCTTCAGATTCATAGAACCAAATTGTTTACTATGTAAATGAAGCTTTGGAATATATATATGTTTTATGGAAATTAATGTCTTGTATATTACCCAGCTACCAGATTAAAATGGGAGCCACACTGATTAGGTAGTCACAAATCAATTCCCATGGAGAGAAATATAATAATGTATCAAAGTACAAGTACTCAGATTAAACATGTTGATATATAAGAAAAGAGAAGGAAGTGGGGAAAAGAATTTATTTTTCCTGACTACTGCTTCTGAATGCTAGTCATGCTCTGGTTTATCTCTATATTCCCCCAAACAATGGACAGAATGTAAACAGCCACCTGGTTATGACACTTCCTATTTCAAAAAAAAAAGCATACTGAAAGAAAAAAAGAGTAGTGAATGAGCAAGAAAAATCTGGCTCCTTTCCTGCAAGTTAAATATCAAATCATGTGAAGCTTGCATTGCTGAATGTGGCTATACTTTCACAGCTTCAATCAATGGAACATTTAGACAGAAGTAAGGTGAGCAGAATTTGTTATGGGTCTGCAAGTTAATTCCATTCTCCCTTTTCCCTCAGTTCTAGCAGATTGGGATAGCAGATTTGGGAATGGAATAAGGATTGTTCTGAAGGGTCCACAAAAATGCTGAGGAGTTATAAATATTTAATATGCTTGAGTCATATAAATTAACATATCCACCTTACTATCATGGAAAGTGACATTGCTGATATATACAGACATTTCTTCTAAGATAAGGCTTAGCTTTTGGTTGCAAAATGAATGGCTGATAAAAATCAGTTCATTCAAACCCTTGCCTAACTCCATATCAAACCTCAAACCATTTCAGGGAACAGAAAGCAATAGTAAAGTGAGGATCAGTGTGATATGTGGGGAAGGACTATAAAGAGATATATTGTTCAACAGGATATGTTTTCATCCTTGGCTTTTTTCTTTTCATTTTAATATGTCACTGGCTTCCTTGACTTTGTATATTCTGAAACAGAAAGTGAACTAAGATTATTTTCAGAAATAGAAACAAAATCATTTATTTGTTCCTAGAGAATGCCTTCTGTTAATATTGTAACCATTCAATATTGCCAGTGTTCCCATTAATGGTGAGCCCCTCTTCCTTACCCCAGTCAATGTCTCACTTCATCTACTAAAAATTTTACTATTTGAGAGTCATTCCTTTAAGTCTTTCTAATAGTGATAGATTATCCTCTAAATTAATTTCACAAGGGGGATACTTCAAATGCCCTAAAGGAATATATTTAGAGTTAAAAGGAAACTAAGAGATTATAAATTAAATCTCCTCATTTTACAGATGAAGAAGCTGAGACTCCAAGAGGATAAATGTCCATGAGTAAAAATTTAGGAACTAGAAAAGTCAGGGCTCTTATTTAGCTCTTTTCATAGTGAATTTTAGAATGTTTTGATAATACCATATTTTCCTTTCTATTTATTTGTTTTTGTCTTTTATTGAGGTGAGCCTTTGACGATCTCAAGTCTTTAGGTGAGAAAATAGAATCTTAAGCTTTTGAAGGGGCATCAGAGGATATCTAATTTCTCTTGATGGAGGAACTCCTTCCATAAGTGACCAATCTGCCTCTACTTAAAGACTTCTAGTAAAGGTGAACTCATTACCTTATTCAAAAACCCCTTCCTATTTTTTCTGTGTGTCTCTATTTACTAGGGAGTTCATTCTAACATTCACCTGAAATCTACCACACTATAATATAACAGTGATTCTCATTTTGTTCTCTGGATGCTGGGAGAAAACAAAAATAATTCTTTTATAGGTATTTATAGAAAAGATCCTAGGATTGTATTTTCTAATCCACTTCATTCTTTTCTTCTTTATGCTGATTATTTATAGTTACTTAAATCAAAATTCATACAATCTTGCTCTGAGTCTTTTCCCTGTAAAATTATTAGTCTTTCACATACAGTGGCATGAAGGAAAATTGATCACATAAAAGAAAAAGCATGAATGTAGTTTTCTATATTTAAATGATAGTCAATGCTATATTCTGACCTTCCAGAGTGATACTCCTTTGTGATAAAGAAAATCAGTCAAGCAAAAAACATTGGATACAGTGACCTCATTTGACTATATATATATATATATATATATATATATATATATATATATATATATATATATATATCCATATATATATATGTATATATAATATCCCCTCTACAGTCTTTCACTTCTGTTTTGTCCCATTAGTTTTGCTCTTTTAAATTTATATGAATATCAACAATAGGCAAAGATCAACTATGAAGCAAAGAAAAATTGCCTCAATTCATGCCTTTAGTGAGCTATCTTTCTACCTCAAACTCACATTTAAATCTTGTTCAGATTAACAGATAACAAGTCATCAGAAGTTATTTCCTGTCCAGTATACAATTAATTAGGATTTGATGCCAAAGAAGTACTGGTAAGTATTCAGCAACCAGTTCTCTGAAAAAAGAAAATATACACTTAATTCAAGTTTAATCTGAATTATTAAAATGTTTTCCATCAGTTTCTTAAGTCCAAACATTCAAGAAAATCATAAGTCAAGTTTGTTGATTTCTGGTGGGTAAACAGTCTTATAGAAAAATTTAACAATTAGCTTCTAGGAGCATATTTGATATGACTCAAGTACACCTCTAGCTCTAATCCCATATTCTAAAGAATAATACTGCATTGGTATGTGTGTTTTTTTTTTCTAAATCAAACAACAAAATGATAGCCAGATATTGGGGACATGGGAATTAACTTTGTTCCTCTCTTTTAGGTGAAGGGAAAAGGAAAGCTGCTTCTGAAAAAGAATTGGTTCTGCCTTCTAGAAATGAAGAGAGGGAACTCATCTTAGAAGTTTAATGACTCACAGTCCTATAAACTTCATTTTAGTTTGGCTACAAATAAGCTTCATTCGGTCTCATGTCTCCTCTGTGAGGGAGAATGAACACTTCTGATTATATACAGAATTCTAGGAAGGAATTATGGATTTAAGCAGATCTGTATAATTATGATGAATTTATCTGAATCTTACCTAGTCAGAAAAACTGCAAGCATCTGGTAGACAAAGAATCATGCCATAAATTTCTTTATCTTATTCAGAGAGTAGCACATAAGTAATTGCTTAACTGAATTGAATTGAATTGGTAATATCCAGTCATCTCTGATTTATGAGAAATTGGAATTTGGTTTAGGGTGGCATGGTCTGCTATAACCACATTTAAATAATTTGTGAACAAGGTCTTCATGTCATAGCAGATACTTAATAATTTTCTATGGCCAAATAAATTCATCAACCAGTATCCAAATAAATAAAATCTGCTTGACTTTCAAGATTACACAATTGATTACACAAGAGAGAAATGTTTCCCATAGGAAATCATGACACTTAACTTCCTGGTTTTATTCCTATCAATTTATCTACCAACAATCTGTACTCAATCTCACATCCCCACCCCTTACTACTATATGTGAATGTATTGTCTATTGTCTTACAGGTCCTTCAGTCTAGAAAATTCAGGCCCATAGTTCTGAATTAGTTTTTTCTAAACTTTATAGAGAGGAATTTGTTAATCCAAATGGCCAATTGTTACTCAAATACCTATACAAAAATAGTAGCGATACTGCTAAAGTTCATAAAAAGTGAGAAGAAATATATGTCTTATATTGTTATTATGATGAAAGTTATCATTAGGAATTGGGGCAGATCTGTTCCATTTCACAATTATATGTTGCATTTTACTTCATTATCAATAAATTTCTCAGGATTAGTTAAACAATTATTTATTGTACCAGTATTTTATATACTTGATTTTTCCTTGCTTTTAAGAGTTTTATGAGGTAATTTGGGATATAATTATCCTCTGATAATGTTTTATAAATGATTTTATATTCTAAGCTGGAATTAACCTTGACTACAACTCATTTTGCAAAGAGAACATATTTTTTCTGGCTAAAGTGGTTTCTTGGCCTTTTTGACTTCCTCTATGTGATTGTTTTTAATATACTTTGGTTAAATTGTTTCAAAAAAAGGGTGCTCCTGGAGTCAATCACATCTTTCAAAGTGAATTGTACATGTAAATAGATCAGTTGGAGGTACTGTTAGTCACAATTAAGAAAAAAATTGTAAAGAGGAGGAGACACTAACTTTATCTCCATTATCTTTTCTCTAACCATTTTATGATGAATACATATCCAGTTGATTCTGAGGCAATTAATCTATACTGTATGAATCACTAAACTTCATTGTTTTGTATGACCATTCTCATTGGGTCTAATACTGGCTAGCATTATTCTAGAATATGCATCATTTACAAACGAGGAATTTTAGAAATGTTTAAGTCTTATGCCTTTTTCAGTGCTTAAGACTGTATTTATTATTTAGCTCTAATGAGAAGTTTGGTTGAGAAAGGAAGGAGAGATAAATATTGAGGATTTTTACTATTTATATATCTATATATATAATGGCTTACATTCTTTATTTTTATATACTTTTTAAGAGTTAGTAAGTCTCAAATATTTTTGTAGAAAGCAGGTAAGGAATCAATAGATAAAACAAAAACAGAAGAGAAGATTCTTGGGAGATAAAGAGAATCATAGGAAGTAAAATGAATAATTTTTATCACAATATTAAAAGCATTTTACATAAAGAAAATCAATGTAAGTGGATATGGCTGCATCCACGGAGCAGGCATGGTCCTTATTTGGCACTGGGGTTTAGGCAGTGCTGGAGGCCTGACAGGCATGGCAGATCATGGTTGAGTATGGCTTCAAAGGAGTCCACAGGCACAAAAGGCCCTGTGGTTAGGGATAGTGGTTGAGGACCATTTCATTCAGAATGATGAATTGAAGCAGGATGAGGTGGAGGCCTTCCTGTTGGACATCATGAACATGGAATTTGGTACACTGGTGGAAGATGGAAGTCTGGCTCAGGTAAGCCAACAGCTCTAGACAATTTTCAGCTACAGTCATACTGGTAAGGAACTTTTGCTGAGAGAGTTCATCAGTCAGATGGACCAGAAGCAAATGGAGGTCAAAGCCATGGAAGTCCCAGCAGTCAAGCAGACCAATGACAACAACTCAGACCAGGAGGAAAGAGGTGTCACTAGCCTGACTTCCCTTGGGCATAAAGTTGATGAAGATGGCTGGATTGCTATTCAGAGGAAAAAGAAGTGAGAGCCTATCCCTTCCACAGTGGGCTGGAACTGACCTTTCAGGTGCCTTTCAGGACCTCTCAGGGAAGAGAGGTGTATGTGTTCCTGCACAAATATAAAACTAGCTTAAAGCACTCAAAAGGAATCAGTCTATGAGAAGTGTCTACTTGAGAGAATTAGGTACCTGGCTCTGACATTTATTGCTGTTGTATGATCTTTAGGCCTCCATTTCCTTATCTGTAAAATTGGGACAAGATTGGAGGGATAGACATTGACTTTGCTCAGCTTCATAGGAACTGGGGGAGGGGGAGGGATGGGAATGGGTGATACAAAGAAATGAATTGAGGAAAATTTCCCCAACTTTTCTTTACACCCTGCTCTCCCCTCCTCCCAAGGATCTTCACCAGCTAACACCTCAGATTTAGGGTCAGCTAGAAAGAAATATGTGACAGAATGAGCCTCAGGGACCACCTTTGAACCATAGTTCCTTCTCAACAAATGGAAATCTTCCTTCACCCCTCTACCTTCTCTTCAATCACATGGCCTCTACTCTAATTTCATTCCCTCTCACCTCAACTAGAATAACCTCAACACTTTTCTTTTGTCCACTCCATCCTCCGCATAGTTGCCAAAGTGTGTGTGTGTGTGTGTGTGTGTGTGTGTGTGTGTGTATGTGTGTGTATGTATGTGTGTGTGTGTATATATAGAGAGATAAATATAGATATAGCACACCTATATTCCAAAACATTCAGTGACTCCCTCTTTTTTCTAGTGTAAACTCTAAAGTGTTCAAGCTAGCATGTAAAGCTCTCCACAGTATTCCTTTCACCTGCCTTTCTAGGCTGATGGATCTGTTGAGAGTTCCTCTCCCATCCTTGGAGTCCCCTCCTTCCCTCTTCATTTTAGCCTTTCTATCCTGACCCTCAAACCTGCCTTTGGTAGATGTAACTGGGTAATGGGCTCCCCTTGCTCATATGAGCAGTCTGTGTTCTTAGTCATAATGGTAAAAGCAAGATTTTGCCAAGTGAACTCTGCTTGTGGCTAGGGCCTTTAGTCTTCCTCCCTTCTTCTACTCACTAATCAATAGGATTGAAATGAACCAAGATAGAAATGAGTTGGAAGACATTTCTCTTTACATCCCTAGCCCTTAGCATATAGTTGGTGCCCAAGAAATGCTTTCTGACTTATTTGAAAACTAGTCCTCCATTTTTGAAAGACACCCAAAGAAGAGGAACAACTTACAAGTTCTCCAGGCAACTGCATGTTTTCCAGGAAACTGCTACAATTTCTAGGAACAACCTCCCCACCACCACCCTTTGTAACTTCTACACCTACTGCTTTCCTCTCCATCTGCTTTTCCTCTAAACTAAAGGCTCCAGTTATGGTTTCGGTTATTAGACTATTGGCCTCAGACAGATGAACACACAATAATCAAGCTTCCTTGGTACTGCAACCAAAACTGTATTTTTCCATTAAAACAAAACATCAAACCATAAAAACAGAAGGAAAATCAATCTAGCAAAGATTAAAAGGAAAGAAGGAGACTGAGTATGTGGGGGAGAGCTTACAGCAAGTTTCTCTGATAAAATTCTCATTTCTCAAATATTTAGGAAAATGATCCTAGTTTATAAAAATAATAGTCATTCCCCAATTGATAAAATCAAGCAATATGAATAGGCAGTTTTTGGAAGTAATATATGTATGTGTATATATATATATATGTATATATATATATATATATATATATATATAGTATGTGTTATATAATAAATAATTTATAAATCACTATTGAATAGGGAAATTTGGAATAGAAGAACTTTGCAGTTCCTCCTCACAGCTATTAGACTGACTGGCATGACAGAAAAGGTAAATGAGAAGTATTAAAGGGGATGTGGGAAAGTTGTGACAATAATGCTTTGTAGATGGAATTATAAACTAATCCAACCATTCTGGAAAGCAATTTGGGATTTTCCCCAAAGAACTAAGAAACTGCATAACCTCTGAACCAGCAATACCATTACTCTATCCAAAAGAGATCAAAGGAAAAGGAAAAAGTTCTAGCAGCTCTTTTGTAGTGGCAAGGAAAACTAATGGAATGTCTATCAATTGAAGAATGGCTGAATACATTGTGAAATATGATTTTGATGGAAAACTATTGTGATATAAGAAATGATGAACAGAATGGTTTCAGAAAAGCCAGGGAAGATATATCAACTCATGCAAAGTGAACTGAACACAGTAACAGCAATATGATAAGGATTATTAACTCTGATCAAGACAATGATCCAATATAATTCATAAAGACTCATGAAAAAATTCTGACTTCCAAAGAGAGAACTTATTAACTCTGTGCAATTCAAAGTATACTTTTTATATTGTTTTTCATTTCTAATTTATCTAATATAGAAATTATCTAATATGGAAATATATTTTGTATTACTTAGAAGTATAATTGATACATTTCTTGTGTTCTCAATGAATGGGGTAGTGCTAGATGGAGAGAATTTAGAACTCAAAATTGAAAAAAGATGAATGCTAAAAATAATTTTTAGAAGACACAAATAAAGAATATATAAAATAGGTTAGGCCATAGTGAACAGAAAGGCTCTTTTTTCATTGAGCCTTGATGGTACAGGCCTAGTGGGAGATGCTCTCAAGATTTTATGAGATCAGGAGAAAGGCAAAAGAGTAAGCTCACTGAGAATGGTGAAAAAGTTTTCCTGATTTTGTATGCTGAGGTCTTCAACTCAGAAGGGAAGAGGAGGGATTAGTGTATGAGATATGAGGAGAAAAGATATGCTATAGAGTATCTAATTGTTCTTCATTGGACAACTGAGAATATCAGCAATTTCTGTTTATGTGAATGAATTGATAATTGAATGAATAAAAAATCACTTAATAAGGGCTTATGAGGTGCAAAACCTCAAGGACTTTTGTATTCTAATAAGAGATGTATAGAGTATTTAGGGAGGACTAATACTTCAGGTATGTGGGTTTGCTGACACTTTTTGGGTTAATCATTTACCTTTGGTATCCATCTATCCCACAATTTCCAAAGCTATGGCATGCCCAGTAGCTTCACCCTGGTAAAACAGAATGAGCTTTTGGGCTATAATCAACCGACTTCAAACCTATTGGTGAGTTAAGTAGGATATCTATCCTAAGTATGTAAATGCTTCCACTGGCAGATGAGAACAACTTGTGCCAAAGGCCATGAAGGCAGCTGAAGCAGATTCCATAGAGTTCTTAGATCCTGGTCAGTTCTTGAAGATGCCAAAGTCTGCATCTTGGCATGCAGCATTTTGACATTTGTTTTGCCATCATACTCTGATGACTCTGGGAGAGAGAGTAAGGCTGATTACCTTGTATAACTCTGTCCCACTTTAATTCACTCACAAGTCAAGATATTACCCCATGATGTCAGAGGTCCTTTTTGAAAATGAAGAACAAACAATAATTCTAATAGGAACAGTACACAAAGGAGATTTCTACAGCAATTCAAATGGAAGAGTTCAATGCTCCTTAAAGCACAGTAACAAAGTAATGACATTTCCAATGATAAAACTACATCTATTTCTGAAGCTAAACCACTTGTCATTTCTAAGGACTTTTATGACTAAAACTTTCTGTGTGGGATGATTACCCATACTGTAACATTTCAAACTTTTCATTATGTGGAAACTGACTCACTCTCTGGGATAGTTCTTTCACCCCAATCTATTCTTACATTTGCAGTTTTAGGTACCCAGAGAAGAATCACTATCACAATGCTATACTCAAGTTCTTTTAAGAGTCTTAAGGGCAATCCTGTTAAGACTAAAAGTTCTTGATCTCTGACAATATGTTTTCATTCTCACAAACCATGATGATTTTTTTGTTTTCGTCATGACTTTTACATAGTAATGACATTCATATCACAGGTTAATTATCATAAATAACAAAATACATCAAAATCCACAAATAAATGTGAGTCACATTCTACAGTATTGTCAGTTTCTATGAGGGACAGTGGACACATGTTTGCAGACACCAAGTAAAATTTGAGACATGGTCTTGTACTTTTTTAGTTGACTCATAACTTTAAGACTCAAAACTTAGCTGTCTTCTGACTTTCTCAAGAACAATACATAAAATGTTCATTGGTAAATATAACTAGTATTGAACAGATTCTTCAGTTGCTAACTTAAATTGTGCTTGACATCTCAGTGGGCACAGCATTTTTGCCAAACTAATAATTATAAGGAGTGACTTCTCATATTCTCTTCTTTCAGTCAGGAGACAATCAAGTTTTCATTAAGCATAGTATCTTCCAGGAATTGTGTTAAATATTGGAGATCAGGAAAGGGAGACAGAAAAGATATGGGGTCTGTACAGCATCTACCAGGCCATATCTCCTCAAAAATTGTTCCACTATATGATGACTATGAAGTCAAGAGCACTGGGGATCTGGGGATCTGGAGGTTGGGATGAGGGCTTACAATTCCCTAAAAATCTACAATGGGGCTCTAAGAATCTAAGTCCTAGACTATCCCAACTGGTGTCTTAAGGGAAGTTAGTGGTGCTAGGGGTGGTGCAGTGGGAATTTGACTCATTTAGAACCTTCTTCTTTCCAGTTGGTTCATGATATTCTCTATTCCCTTTACAAAATGTTATTCTAATGATATGTTTCATTTTTACATCAACTTAATTCTCAATTATATTATCCTCCTCCTTTAAATATAAGATAACTTCATTTAAAAAAGAGATTTGAAAAGAGGGGGAAAGGTTGGTTAAACCAATCAGAGCATTAATAATACATGACAATATGTACAATTTTCCATAAGCATACTCCATCTTTGCAATGAAGGATAGAGATACAGTTGTTCAACTCTTCTCTAGGATCAATCTGGGTCTATGTTTACAAAATGTCCAATTTCAGCTTTTCTGTCTTACTGAGTATAGCATTATTGTAATTGTTTAAATTGTGCTTCTGGTTCTGTTTGCTTCATTCCCTATCAGTTCATATAAGTCTTCCTATTCTTCTCTGAATTTTTCATATTTATAATTCCTAATCATGCAAATTTGTTAAGCCATTCACAAGTCTTTAGATATCTATGGTATTTAATCATTTGGTACCACAAAGAGGGTTATTTTAAATATTTTATTATATAATTATAATAATAATTACCATTTTGAGCTTGCAAAGCATTGCACAATGATATCATTTTATTCTTACAAAAGGAGACAGCGGGATTTTGATGCAATTTTCAGCCCCATTTCAAGCTAGGAAGTTGAAGTTGAGAGAAATTGCTATTTGCAAGGTTTAGAAAGTTAATGTCTGAAGCCGAATGTGAACACAGACTTTTGTGAATCCTAGTATACTCTGTACTGCTTATATGCCATTAACTTCCTTAAAAATGCTCTCCACTTAAAACAAAGGAAAATGAAATTACTACATAGTAGCCATTTCCCAATGTGGAAATAGAAGAGGACTACATGGGACTTAAAGTTATTTTGTATTTTTCTCCTCTTTCATTAGTTCCCATAAACAAATAATTGATTATCTACTGTACAAAATACAGGTGTTAATCCTTTATCTACTTAATTAGATCCTTGTGCAGTAGACAGTTTGTCATCAAGACTTAGGATAAATATCTCCTCATGGGATATTTTAAGTCATTTTAAAATGTCTCTCACCTAATTTCCTAGGCCTACTATTGTGCATTACCCACCTTCACACATGCTGCATTTTAGTCAAACTAGAATCTTTGTTATTTACTAAACTCAAGACTTAATTTTCCCCTCACTGTGATTTTGAATAATTTTGCATAACCACCCATACACTCTCTTCCTCATGTTTTTCTTTTAGATATCATATTTCCCTTTTAGGCTCTGTTTAAATCTTTATATTCCCCTTGTTTTTAGAGGTTTGTTTGTTTTTTTTCCTCCTTCACAAGTTGTTATGTATCAAATAATGTTTGCATGATCCATTCCTTCAATGGCATATAAACTCCCTGAGGGCAGGAATTGTTTTTCTTTATAGTTTTGAGTGTATAACATCTAATACAGATCTTTATACACTAAATACCAATAATTTCCAATAATTTTAGATCAGAAGTAAAATTGTCCAGAGTCTGAACTCCCATTACACAGGGCTATCTCCACTTCATGAAAAGACTTGGAATTAGACCTCTATGAATGAGCCCAGGCCCAGAATGAAATAGGAGTGAGAAGAGTGGGCTGGATTATCTTTTAAAAATTATGAAACTTCCTTGGTGACCCCAGACTTCTCCCTATAACAAAAGGCCATATTTCTCAAAGTGACTGCTGTCTGTCTATTAGTCATGGCCTACTGGAATGACAAATGAGAGTCTCCCAGAGGGCAGCAGAGAGATGTATAATGGATGAAAACAGGTCACTTCTTGTAGGCCTACAAAAAATGTGAAATTGATACTACAGAAAAAGAATCAAATAAAGGATGATCTTGATATCTACTATTATTAGTTGTCCAGCTCTATGTATGCCAAAGAATTCACATGGTGCCCCCATTTTTTCTTAAACTGTTACACATAATTGAAAGAAAAAATGTGGGCTAGTCATGTGGTGATGACAAAGGATAACTGAAAGTCTCTCTCCCCCTAATAATTCTGGAGAGTTGAAGAGAGAAGCCACATGAGAGATGCTCATGAAAGGCACACAAGTTGGGCAGATATGGATGTGTGGAGAAGTGTAGAATGGTGTGGTATAATTGAAATGGTAGTATCCTTCCTAAGCCAGTCACAGATCAGATGACGTATTTAAGGTTTACATAGTACTTTTCTCCTGTGGAATAGGCAAAACAAATATTATTACCAATTTATACATGAGGAAATTGAGGCACAGAGGAATTAATTGACTTGCAATGCAAAGTGACACTGGTAGCATGACAGATTGAATTAGAATAAGGGTCTCCTTAGTTCAAGGACAGGGTCTTTCTTCTACACCATGTTACCTCCCAATGAAGTTCATTCCATTTGCCTTCTACCTAAATATCAAACAAGAAGTTATGGAGGAGTGAAAAAAGAGTAGGAAACACTAGATGTGTATGCTCCCTCTATATTATCAGGAATAATACATAGAATAGAAATGCATTTAATTTGTTCTTTGGCCATTTAGTTGTATTTTAAGAACATGCATTCCTATTATGGAATAAATCATTGAAATCAAACTGATTACGGTGTTCACAAATCTTAATAGCAGTGTCCATGCTTTAAGCTGCTGTTTCTTGTTCACCCTTAGGGATTCTGTCATTTCTTCTATTTACAACAGTAATTAGATATTATTTAAAGGCATAGCCTACAGTTAGAGATATTTTTATTTAAAACATAGAAGGGGAAAAATCTTCATTTTAAAACCATTGATAAAAAGTTTCTGAGCCAACAGGAATATATTAAGTGTTAATTTTATTCCTTGGTTTTTAGATTCAGTGGAAATTATCATTGAAAATATCTACATTACTTACTTATGGAGCTATATATATATATATATATATATATATATATATATATATATATATATATATATATATACACAGAGAGAGAGAGAGAGAGAGAGAGAGAGCTAATATAAAACTCTATATTTAGACTGTTTCTCTTTTTTTTTGTCCCAACTGGTGATTAGTTCAGTATAGAGAACTCTCATATGCTCTCTTCACCAATTAAAAATCACTAACTTGTAGTTTTAAAGGGTTGTCTGGGAGCACCCGGGAGATTGCCCACACTACCAACATGATCCAGAAGCAAGAACTGAACTCAGTCCTTATCCATTATATATCAAAAGACAAACAATGACAGAACAGAAAAAAATGACCTTTATACCCATTTCTTGAAGAGAGAGAGAGAGAGACAGAGAGAGAGAGACAGAGAGAGAGAGAGAGACAGAGAGACCCTCTGGTTGCAGCAGAGAAGGCAGGGAAGAGACCTCAGGAAAAAGACAAAAGACTCTCAGGCTGGCCAGTTTTAAATATATAACTGTTCTGGTTGTATGTAACCCATCAAAGGAGTTTACCATCTGGCCATGTTTAGACAAGGACACAAGACACATTATAAATGTGAATAAATATATATATATATATATATATATATATATTTTTTTTTGAACATTTGGAAGATATCAGGGTCAGGGCTATACACCTAGTAGCTTGAAAGACTACAGGTATACCCTACCCCATTAGTGTGAAATTAGGAGAACCCTCCTTGAACTTGATCTGCTCTACTAATTATCAGCTTTTAACAATACTTGCTTCAACTTTCTCTTATTGTTGATTCTATTACTTTTTCAAATGTTGCAGGTTCACTATTGATCTCTTATAATAAACATAGTTCTTTTGATTCAGTTTTTTTATTCTCATTTTGTACAAATGTTTTTCTTTACATTAATAAAATATACTTGTTTACAAGTAAAAAAAATACCCCTCCCCGATGAATATAGATAGACTTGCTTGGGCAAAAAAGTAAAAGGGGGAGAAAAAAAATTAAAATTAAAAAAATAATAGTAATAATTGTAGGTATGGCCAGGTGGTGCAATGGATGAAGCACCAGCCCTGGAGCCACAAGCACCGGAGTCCATATCCAGCCTTGTAAACCCAATAATCACCCAGCCATGTGACATGGAAACCACCTGATCCCCACTGCCCTGAAAAAACCAAAAAGAAGAAGGAAAAAAAAGACCCAAAATAAAACAAAATAGTAATAATAATACGGGTGGCTGGGTGGCAGACAGAGCATTGGCGCTTGAACGAGGAGCACCTGGGTCCAAATCCGGCCCCAGACACCCAATGATCACCCTGCTATGTGGCCCCAGGCAGGCCACGCAGCCCCACTTGCCCTTCACCCTCCCCCAAATAATAATAACAAAAAATGTGTTTCAGTCTTTGTTCCAACGCCATCAACTCTGTCGTGAGTGGATCACATTCTTTATGATAAGTCCATCACAAAAGTTACTTCCATATTTTTCCAACATTGCCATTGCTGATCACAACTCCCTCCTTTCTTATTTCTCCACTACCATGTACTCTATTTTCTCTCTCCTTTCACTCTGACTCTGCTGTAGGGTCGCTGAGTGGTGCAGAAGACAGATCCCTGGTCCTGGGGCCAAGAAGCCCTGAGCCCCCAAACCACCCCTTAGGCCGAGAATCCACCTGGCCCTATGGTCATGGGCAGGCCATCCAATCCCAGCCCCTTGCAAGAAATAAAAAAAGAAAATGTGTTATATCTGACCACTGTCCCCCCATGGTCCATCCTCTCTTCCTTTATTCACATCCCCACCCCTTCCCCCTGCTCCCCCCTCCTTCTTACTCCAGATGTCTATACCACATTGAGTATATTTGCTGTTTCTTCTCCTAGCCATCTCTGATGAAAGCAAAGTTTACCTCATTTCCCCTTGCCTCCCCCTTCTATATCATTGCAATAGCTCATTGCAATAAAAAAAGTCTTATTATAAGAAATATCTTGGACTATTCCCCCTCTCCTTTTCCTTTATCCCATTCCATTTCCCTTTTTTTCCCTATTGACTCCATTTTTACACCATATTTTATCTCCAAATTCAGCTTTCTCCTTTGCTTCAACTATAAAAGCTCCCTCTACCTGCTCTATTAACTGAGATGGTTTCATATGAATATTATTAGTATCATTTTTCTATACATGCAGTTCATCCTCATTAAGTCCCTCATATTCCGCCCCCCCCTCCAACCTCCATGCTTCACCTGAGTCCTGTATCTAAAGATCAAACCTTCTGTGCAGCTCTGGCCATTCCAAAAGGAACCTTTGAAATTCCCCTGGTTCATTGAAAGTCCATCTTTGTCCCTGGAAGAGGACATTCAGCCTTGCTGGGTAGTTCATTCTTGGCTGCATTCTAAGCTCTTTTGCCTTCTGGTATATTGTATTCCAAGCCCTACGAGCTTCCAATGTAGCTGCTGCTAAGTTCTGTGTGATTCTGACTGCAGCTCCACGATATTTGAACTGTGTCCTTCTGGCTGCTTGTAATATTTTCTCTTTGACTTGGGAATTCTGGAACTTGGCTATAATATTCCTGGGGGTTGGTTTTTTGGAATCTCTTTCTCCGGGGGATCGGTGGATTCTCTCGATTTCTATTTTGCCCTCTGCTTCTAGAATATCAGGGCAATTTTCCTGTAGTAATTCTTTGAAAATGATGTCAAGGCTCTTTTCCTGATCATGACTTTCAGGTATTCCAGTAATTTTCAAATTATCTTTCCTAAGTCTGTTTTCCATATCAGTTGTTTTTTCAATGAGATATTTCACATTTTCTTCTAATTTTTCATGTTTTTGGTTTTGAAGTATTGATTCCTGGTTTCTGGTAAATT
Source organism: Macrotis lagotis (assembly GCF_037893015.1). Classification (NCBI taxonomy): domain Eukaryota; kingdom Metazoa; phylum Chordata; class Mammalia; order Peramelemorphia; family Peramelidae; genus Macrotis; species Macrotis lagotis. The sequence continues at coordinate 137,215,171 of NC_133658.1, forward strand.
CATCAATCTCCCTGAATTCTATTCTTTGTCTGAAGGATTTATTCTCCTCAGAGAGTTTTCTTATCTCTTTTTCCATCTGGTCAATTTTGCTTTTTAAAGCATTCTTCTCCTCAATAACTTTTTGAACTGTTTTATCCATTTGACCTAAGCTGGTTTTTAGCATGCTACTTTCTTCAGCATTTTTTGGATTTCCTTGACTAAGCTGCTGACTTCATTTTCATGTTTTTCCTGCATCTCTCTCCTTTCTTTTCCCAGTTTTTCTTCTAACTCCCTCATTTTATTTTCAAAGTCTTTTTTGAGCTCTATCATAGCCTGAGACCAATTTCTGTTTTTCTTGGAGTCTTTAGATGCAGGAGTTTGTGCTTCCTCATCTTCAGACTGAGTGTTTTGATCCTTCTTGGGCTCATTTGCAAAATATTTCTCAATGGTCTTCCTCTTGTTTCTTCGTTTGTTCATTTTCCCAGCCTAAGCCTGTTTTTTGGGGGTGCTTCCTGAGCTTTAGGGACACTCCCACAAGGGTCTCAGTGTGTGAAGTTCTGTCCTCCCTCCTGGTCTGTCAATGACCAGAAGCGCCACCCTCTGCCACGGGGCTGAGGTGGGGGGTGCCCTGCTGTTCTATGGGGGGCCTAGACTGCGATCAGGATCTGAATGTGGTCAGAGCTCCAGAGTCCTGTTCCAGGGGCAGAGGACAGAGCTCTGCAGTCTCTCTTCACTCCCCTCCCTCAGCTCAATGGGCTCATGCCCTGGGGGCTCCTGCTTACTGGCTCCACCTGCTTCTGTTTCTGGGTCTAGGCTGCGGAAAGACCAGGCTGCTGGCTGTGTGCCCTGAGGGCTGGGCTCTATGTGCTTGCTCTGGCAGAGGTCCCCTGCTGTTCCCCGACTTTGTGCCGGTGCTCCCCGGGGTGCAGCTCAGGAGACTCCCCCGCTGCTGTGAGCTGAGGCTCCCAACACCCTGGGGCTGCCTCCGGGAGGCTGAAGTTCTTTGGCTCTGGCAGGCCACCCCTCTGGTGGCTGCCCCTCCGGCCCCGGGGAGCAGAGCCTTTCTACTCTTTTCCACATTACCTTGAGTAGGAGAACTGCCTCACTGGGTCCCTTTGTGGGTTCTGTCTCTCGAAAGTTTAGTTAGAGTCCTTAGTTTATGAGTTTTTATCAGATAGCTTGTAAGACTCGATCCCTTCATGTCGCCATCAACATAGTTCTTTTGGTATTACTTAAACTATATACTTGACAACTGAAGGTGCTTCTTGATTTTATCTAGGGATATATTGGTAAATGTTTAATATTTGACATTGTTGGGGGGAAATGATACACATGACATACTTTTAAGTTTAATATGCATTATTAGCTTTAACATTTTCTCCATTTTTCTTATATTTTGACAATCAACAAAATTATAAATAAAGCTCAAATTAGCATTTTCTGACTTCCAAAAGTAAATGCTTACATTAAAAATTTAATAATTGGCTCATGGGAACTGGTTCAATATTACCTCTAGCAAACTCTGGAATTTATTCTCTGATGATTATTTTGGGGAAGAGAAGGCATGGCAGAGTGAAAAGAACATGAAATATTGGATTTGGAGGACAAGAATATAAATCTCACCTGTAATATTTCCACCCTGTGAGACAACCATTCTGAATCTCAGTTTCCTCATCTGTAAAATGAGACTATTCAATCACTCCATTGACAAGCATTTACTAAGTTTCTGCTAGCTGCCTGGGGCTCTGTCAGACTAGATGATCTCTAAGACCTCTTTCAGTTTTAAATCTTATTAACTCTTATGGTATTAACCACTTGAGTCTACATTGCCTTGAGAGATCTAAAATTATTCCAATAACTTGAAAGGCTGTTATATGGAAGAGGGATTAGACATTTTGTTTGCCCCTTAGGGGCCATGTTCAGGAACACTGAGTGGAAGCTACTAAGAAATAAATTTAGGTTTGATGTTAGTAAAAGTTGCCTAAAAAGTAGAGCTATTTAGCAGCATAATGTGCTACTTCAGGAGGTAGTGAGCTTCCATTCATTGTAAGCATAGGCTTACCTGGTTCATGAACTATAGCAGGAATTTTACTTTCAGATGATTGAAACTAGTTGATCATTTAATTCCCTTTCAGTGTTGAAAATCATATTCGGAAACTATCTACATCTTTCAAAAGATAAAATCCTATGATCTATGGTCTCCATTATCCTGCCTTCCTCACTGCCATCAGCACTTTTATGAACTCGACTCTCACTGATGGATTTCCCTTTCCTGATTGGCCCTGATGCTCCAGTTTAAGAGTTGTGCTGTGATCTTGAAAGCCAATCAGTATTTCCATGATTTCAGATTCTATTCTTTGTCCTTCCCCTTTGTGTATCTAGGAGTCCAGAGGAGAAAAGTCTAATGTTAGAAGGATAGAGGAAAGATATATATCCTGATTGAAAAACATCAGTGACTAGAACTAGAACCAAATACAAACTCTATTTGAATTTTTAATACCTTCACACTCTAGCTTCAAACTGTTTTTCCAGACTAATTTCATATTACATCATCTCTCCCCCACCTTATTCTGTATCCCAATCAAATTGGCATATCTGTTTACCTGACAATGCATCTTCTGTTCCTGTGCCTTTGTCCAGATTCCCCTCCCCACCCCCTTCCCCCAACCCTTATCTAGAATCCTTGCAATCCCTAACTGGGCTTCTTAGACTCTCTATCACTCAAAACTCAGTTGAAGAGTCACCTCCTCAGTATAACCTTTTCCCACTTTTACTCTCAATTTGG